>NC_141043.1:49395000-49415000 GCF_052040795.2 Danio rerio | reverse complement strand
TTATGTTTGAGGGTAGTTGCAACAATGTTTCATGTTTGTTTCAGTAACCTTTCATTAGCATATCAGAGAAGTTGTAACAATGTTTCGATAGTTTTTAGAACAGTTGTGTCATTGTTTCAGGAGAGTTGCAGCAATGTATTTTTGCTTGTCTGTAACAAAATACTTGTTTACTCAAGAATTTTTCAATATTTGAACTAGAAACAACTAAGAGAAACAACTTTGACTAAGAGAAGATTTTTTTCAGTACTTTTTGTTCATTTGTAAATTGTCTCAACTCATTTTGTTAGCAAAAATGTAAAAAAGATCTTATTGTGAGCTCAGTGTCATAAATCATGAGCGTCGTGGATTGTTAAATTCTTACAATATTATGTTAAACCATAATAGGAGCCCTCGTTTGATGACTTCAACATGCACAACATGCTCTGGGTCTATCTGACCTGGTATCCTGCGGCTCTACTTCCTGTCAGGTGTCTGTGAGGGGAAGTGACATCATTGTGTATGTTCTGCAGCTGTGTTTCTGCTCTCTCCGCTCGCTCCAGCAGATCCTCAATGAAACGTTGCAGACGGATCTTTGCACTCGCTTCCTGCAGTGCCGTGTCTCGCACAAACCTGTCCAGCTCACACACTTCCCTTAAACACAAACACACACATTTACATGCATCTCACACACCATCTGTCGCAAAGGACTCAAATGTTTACACTTAAAACAGTGTGTAAAACAGGTTAACTGGCTATTTGATAATATGCAATAATCTGTACAAGGTACTGCGATAACGATATTTGGCACGATATATATCGTTTTCAAGATTTTTTTTATTATCTATGCAGAAAAATATGCAATGTGCGATATTTGATATTTTTAAGTACTGCAATATCGATATGTCTTGCTATATAACATTTTCATAGAAAAATACAACTTTTATAAGCTTTATAGAAACATATGATATTCAATAGTGTTGTCGATAAGTATTGCAATAACGATATTTGTTACAATATAACTTTTCCCTAAACAAATTCTTCTTTTATTAGCTATGTAGAAACATATGTGATATTCAATATTGTTGTCGATAAGTATTGCAATAAGGATATTTGTTACGATATAATTTTCCCTAAGAAAATCTATGTAATCTATTACTGTAAAAAAATATGCAGTATTCAATATTGATATTAATGAGTATTGCGATAATGATATTTCTTACGATATAACATTTCCATAGAAAAATGCTGTTTTTATAAGCTATGTAGAAAAGTATGCTATGTGCGATATTCGATATTGTTGTTTAGGTATTGCGATAATGATATTTCTTACGATATAACGTTTCCATAGAAAAATTAAACTTTTATAAGCTATGTAGAAAAATGTCATTTTTGATATTATTGTCGTTACGTATTGCAATAAAAATATTTGTTACGATATAATTTTCCCTAAAAAAATTAATTTTTATTAGCTATGTGAAAAAATATGCAATATTAGATAATGATGTTGATAAATTTTTAATTCTTATGATATAACATTTCCATTAAAAACTTATATTTTTATTAGCTATGTAGAAAAATGTGATATTCAATTTTGTTGTCAATAAGTATTGCGATAATATTTGTTATAATATAACTTTTCTCTAAAAATGTATACTTCTATTAACTATGTAGAAAAATATGCGATATGTGATAGTTGATATTGTTGTTGATAAGTACTGCAATAACAATATTTCTTACAATTTAAAATTTCCATAAAAAAAAAAATTATTAGCTATGTAGGAAAATATGCAATACTTAATAATATGTTGTTGAGTACTGTGATATTGATATTTCTTACAATATAACATTTCAATAGAAAAAAATAAACTTTTATAAGCTTTGTAGAAAAGTATGTGATATTCGATATTGTTGTCGATAAGTGTTGCAATAAGGATATTTGTTACGATATAGTTTTCCCTAAAAAAATCAATGTAAGCTATGTTAAAAATATGTAATATTCAATATTAATATTGATAAGTATTGCGATAATGATATTTCTTATGATGTAATATTTCCATAGAAAAATTTAACTTTTAAAAGCTACAGTGTGTAGAAAAATGTGCGATATTCGATAATGTTGTCTAAGTATTGTGATAATAGTTGTTACGATATATCCCCCCAAAAAAAATTTTTTTGTGAGCTACATAGAAAAATATGTGATATTTGACGTTGTTGTTAAGTATTGCGATAACGACATTTCTTACGATATAACTTTCCATAGAAAAAAAATCGATATGCGCCATGTAAAAAAAAAATGACGTGCGATATTTGATAATGTTGTCGATAAGTACTGCAAAGGCAATATTTCTGACGATATAACATTTCCATAAAAAAATGCAATTTTTTTAAGCTATGTAGAAAAGTATGCTATGTGCGGTATTCGATACTGTTGTTTAGGTATTGCGATAACGATATTTCTTACGATATAATGTTTCCATAGAAAAATTCAACTTATATAAGCTATGAAGAAAAATATGTCATTTTTGATATTGTTGTCGTTAAGTATTGTACTAAAAATATGTTACGATATAACTTTTACAAAAAAAATGAATTTTAATTAGCTATGTGAAAAAATATGCAATATTTGATATTGATGTTGATAAGTTTTAATTTCTTATGATATAACATTTCCATTGAACGAGCTATGTAGAGCTTTGTAGAAAAATGTGATATTCAATATTGTTGTTAAGTACTGCAATAACGATATTTCTTACAATATAACAGTTCCATAGAACGATATTCAATATTGTTAAGTATTACGAAATGATATTTCTTACGATAGAACATTTCTGTAGAAAAATATGCGATATTCAATATTGTTGTCGTTAAGTATTGCAATAACGACATTTCTTCTGATTCTTCTGAGACATTTCTTCATTTCCATAGAAAAAATCTGTATTAGCTGTGTAAAAAAGTGCGATGTGCCATACTTGATATTGTTGTCGATAATTAAAAACAAAATATTGCAATGTTATTTTTATCCAATATCACAAATATATTTATCCTTTTATTTATCACTATTGTGCTTGATCAGCTCTAGGCATGGGATGATATTGGTTCCAAGGTTTACCACAGATAGGCAAAGTCAAGGTTGTAAAACCACTAACATTTTCTGTTATACTGCCCTGGTGGGCTGACCAGTAGCTGCTGATGTGGAGGGTCTTTTGCTGTTGGAGATACTGGTGCCCTAAAAAACTAAACAAATAGTCATAAAAATATATGGTATGAAGGGTAGTAATCACGATACTGTGATGCAGTAAAACCGAGATATTTTCATCAAAGATTATCATAGCATCAGAATCTTACACCGGCCAATGCCTAAACACAAGTGTGTTTATTCTTCTATTATTAGCGTGCTGTATTATTAAGTTATCGTGTTGGATGAGAACGGGCCTCTATAGCGGTGATCTGTACTGTACTGAAGCGTCCCCTCAGTGCTAGCATTAATGCATCATTCATTTGAACACTCACTGTTGTTTTCTGCGTAGTTGCTCGTCTCGATCGCTCAGCTCATATCTCAGACTCGCCAGCATCTCCACAGAAATGTCCACTTGTCTCTCCAGTTGAGCCGCTCTTTTCTCCACCTCATATTTTTCGGTCAGCATTTTCTCGCTCTCTCTTCTGGCTCTCCGCACCTCCGCGCTCCTCCTCTTCACCTCCTCCTGAAGTACCTCCAGTTTGAGCGACACCCGTTCCTGGACTTCCAGAGCCAGCTGCTGAAGCCGGGCCTCCAGAGCCAGCCTGCCCAGCCATGGCACACCCAGCCGGGCCACAGCGTGACCGGAGTCTGCCTCCATTTCTGGAGCTCTGGAGCTCACGGCGACTGCCAGAACTGGAGGAAGAGCGGAGGGTGAATCTCGCTGGATGAGGATCTTCCGGAGCGGGCCGGTCGCCAAACTCAGGGCGTCCAGGAGCTCCAGACGGAGAGGCCGGGTGATGCTGCTTTCTCTCTGAGAGTACAGAGACATCAGGCCACCTTCAGAGCTCCGACGTGGGGTTAAGCTGAGCTTCTTGCAGGAGCAGATGCTAGACCGGTGCTCTCCAAACACACACGACTCTCCACACGTAGAGCAGCAGAGCGGCAGCTCGGCTCTGGTGGACATACTGATGATGATGATGATACACTCACACACTCCAAAACATAATGCCCAGATCAAGTTTCAGTAGAGTTTCAGAATCTTTTCAGTAGTGTTATGGGAGATTTGTTTCAGTTGTTTTTCAGAAGAAAATTCAGCTGTTTCTTTCAGTAACGTTTTAATAGTGTTTTAAGAAAGTTGTAACAATGTTGCAAGTTGGTTTCAGAAGAGCTGTTACAATGTTTCAGTAATGTATCAGTAATGTTTTTATAGAGTTGCTACAATGTTTCAGTAATGTTTCAAAAGCGTTTCAGGGAGAGTTGCTACAATGTTTCAGTTGTTTTTCAGTAATGTTTCAATATTGTTTCAAGACAGTAAAATCAACATGTCTAATGTTTCGGGAGAGATGTACAATGTTTCAGTTTTGTTTCAGGAATGTTTCTATAGCATTTCAAGAAAGTTGTAGCAATGTCTTTGTTTCAGTAATGTTTTAGGAGAGTTGTTTCAGTTGCTTTTCATTAATGTTTCAATAGCATTTCTGGAAATTTGTAACAATGTTTGAGGATTATTTCAGTAGTGTTAATAGCATTTCAGGAAAGTAGTTACAATGTTTCATGTTTGTTTCAGTAATGTTTCAATTGCATTCTAGAAGAGGTGCTACTAAACAAAACAAAAAAATTCTGTTGTTTCTTTCAGTAATATTACAATGCTTTAGGTTTGTTTCAGTAATGTTTTAGGCGAGTTGTAACAATGCTTCAGTTGTTTTTCAACAGCATTTCAGAGAACTTTTAACAATGTTTCATGTCAGGACAGTTGTGTCAATGTTTCAGGAGAGTTGTACAATGTTTCAGTATTATTTTAATAGCATTTTAAGTTTTAAGTTGTAATAATGTTTTAGTTTTGTTTCAATAATGTTTTTGGCGAGTTGTAACAATGTTTCAGTTGTCTTTTGTTTAATGTTTCAATATTGTTTCAGGAAAATTGTAACATTTACAAAAAATGTGTCATGTTTTAAGGGGAGTTTCAGTTGTCTTTCGATAATGTTTTAATAGTGTTTCAGGATATTTATTTCAGTATCATTTACTCTGCAGTTGCATATCCAGCAGTGAGAAGTGTTTGTTTCAGTAGTTTTTCCAGCATTTCAGTTTCAGGAACGTTTGTTTACATTTTTTTCAGAATCATTTCAGTTTTCTTCAGCAGTGTTTACTATTTTTTTTTTTAGGTCAGTTTGTTTTAGAACTGTTTCAGGAATGTTTGTTTCACAGTTGCTTCATGTGCATTTCTTACACTAGTGTTTTAGGAATGTTTGAAGTTTCAGCAGTTTTTCCTGACTACTGAATTAGTAGTTTCAGTAGTGGTTCATTATCATTTCAGGATCTCTTCAGTAGTGTTTTAGGAGAATCTAAGAGATGCTTCAATATAATTTTGAAAACCTACTAAAAGATTGTGAAAATGTTTCGGAGTTGATTTAGTCTTTTTTTTCAGGACTTTATCTTCAGTGTCTCTGAATCCAGATTAGTCTCATGCAGAATCATTACACCTGTAAAACAAAAACACAAAGATTTACCAGAGCTTCTCAACAAGAGCTTCTAAATAACAGCTGTCAAACTCCACAGCTCTGCACGGTTTAGCTTTAACTCTAATCAAACATGCCTGATCAAACTAACTGGGTCCTTCAGACTTGTTTGAAACCTACAGGTAGGTGTGTTGAAGCAGGGTTGGAACTAAACTATGCAGAGCTGCGGCCCTCCTGGAACTGAGTTTGACACCCCTGTTCTATATTGTTGATATCAGTTTGCTTTGGATACGAGTCCTATTATTATTGATCACTGTTGTTGTTATTCATAAGTAGGCCCACACGGAATCTGCACGCTCAGAATTCCGCAGATTTTCCACAGAATTCCACATATTTCTGCAGATTTTTAGCCCATCATTAATTCTGTTTATCTACTTGAGTAAATGTGTGTAATTCTACATTTATTCAGGTTTTTAATGAATTACTGCAATATTATTGACTATTATGAAAATGTTCATCTGCTTTATGTACAACACAGTTTGTTAAGTAATATGCTCTGTCTTTTAGTAAAGATATTATATAAGAGACTTGCTTTGTTTACCAAATAAAGTGAGTCTTATTGGATTTGCATTTTAAACATTAAATAAAAGCTATAAAGGTGTTACTTTTTATTTCATGTATTAAGGTTTTAGTTTTAATACTCCGCTGGATACTCTCAAAATAATTCAGCAGAAATTTGCAGATTTTTACCAAAATTCTCTGCAGAAATAGCAAAAAATGTCTGCAGATTCCGTCTGGACCTAACTTAAGTTAGAATACAGCGTTTCTTTTAGCATTGAAAGCATTTTGCAAGCCAGACAAGAATTTAACCTCATTTTTATTTTCCTATTATTATGCAGTATCTACACTCCCAGAAGTAAAGGTACGCGAGTTGTCACTGGGGTTGGTACCTTTTTCAAAAGGTGCACGTTTGTACTTATAGGGTCCATATTGGTAGCTTAATAGTAGATATTAGTACCTCAAATTTTAAGAGGAACACTTTTGTACTTTTTTGGTATTAATATGGACCTTTCAGGTACAAATATGCACCTTTTGAAAAGGTACCCCCCCAGTGACAGCTCACATACCTTGATTTCTGAGAGTGTGGGGTAGAGTTTCTGGGCTGTCCCTTTGTTGAACAATAACAGTCTACATTTTCCATCATGCTGGTCTTTAGCTCCAGATGCTAACCTCACAGCAGACTCCACACGGCATGTCTAAAACACAATTATCTTCATTTTTTTTATCATATTATTGTATTTAAAAAGTGAATGAGAAAGACTGAAATATCACAGTTACAATTAGTGGAGCAAACACACACACACACACACACACACACACACACACAAAGATGAAAATTAGACTTCATTATTTGATGATGATGATTAAAGCTGAATGTGTAATTGAGGATATCACACAAACAATAACATTTTAGCGATAACTGGCTATTATTTGTATTATTTAAAAGTAAATTCATTATATTTTAAGATAATATCGCTACCCACTATTGCGATCAGCCATGTATATTTACAATATCAGGTAACAAAAGCAGATAACTGCTTAATGCATATTTAATTTTCAACACGGGGTCAACCGGTTTAAGTTCACGCTCATGAACTGTGTGTGCGTGTTTGTGCGTGCGCGCGCGGAATTCAGGCATGTGCGCGCGCTCCACATTATTTCCGCATGAATATGAAGAAGACAAAAGCTGCTCCCCGAATAAAGCTCCATCACCACCATCATGAGCAAACACAGTCCAGAATAAACATGCACTGATGAAATATAATAACGCAGCGCTTTCTGCTCGGTCGTGTGTAAATCAGGTCACACCTACAGCAGCTCGCCGCGCATCGGAATGAAGCTGAATCAGTAAACCCTCCATGCAGATACAGGCATGCAGCTCCAGCCTGACACTGTGAGCACGAGGTGTGAGAATAACAGTTTTCATGCATCTGTCAGAGAAACCCACCAGTTCTCCCGGCTGCTGTCGGCACTGCTGTCCTGCACTGAGCGGCGCGCTTCTGAACTGGATTTCGTCGAGCCGTCGCCTGTGACGTCACTCCCGGTTCTGGGCGGAACTGACTTCTTCTCGAGGAGTGTAAAATAAAGGAGATATTCCCCAGCTGCTATAAAAGGAATACGGCGTCTCCGGCCGGAAGTGAGCGAGGTTTATTCATGCTATAATGATCAACCCTAGAGTTCTGTCAAAATGAGCCGCTAAACCTGTGAAATAAAGCAGAACCGTTTACTTTCACGCCTCAAGTCTTATTGTGCATGAAGAAAGAAGCTCATCTTCATCTCACACACACACACACACTCTCTCTCTCTCTCTCTCTCTCGCTGTGGATGTGCAGGCTGTCTGATCTCTGTGCAGTTTCTCACTGTCGAGCACGCGCCGCATGTTTGCTGTGTACGCGCGGCGCTGTCCACGTGACGCGTGGTGCTGAAGCTGCTCCGGTGTGTTTCTATGAGGGCTTTGAGCTGGAATGAAGAGGTGTGATTGGTGAACGCAGCAGTTGTGTCTATTAATACATTTGATGCGTCGTAATTAAATAATAGTTTGAATTGGCCCACATTGTGTTCGCTGTGCAGTGGAATCTGATAACATTTTCTTAAAAATCCAATTAAGAGTTTAATTAATATATTGCCATCGATTTTTCCCTTTTCTGTGTATTTACAGTTGAAGTCAGAATTATTCGCCCCCTTTGATTTATTTATTTTTTTCTAATATTTCCCAAATGATGTTGAACAGATTCAGGAAATGTTCACAGTATGTCTGATAATATTTTTGTTCTTCTGTAGAAAGTCTGATTTGTTTTATTTCGGCTAGAATAAAAGCAGTTCTTAATTTTTTAAGCACCATTTTTAGGTCAATATTATTAGCCGCTTTAAGATTGTCTACAGAACACACCTGTCACAAGATGGAGACTCACATAACAAAAAAATCCATGCGCAGCAATTTATTTTGACAAAATCAAAGAATTATCCCAATCTTGCACAGGAATTTCAAGCAAGATACCAAAATCTAGAAATGAGTCCAGACAAAAGAACTAATGGAAAATAAATAAATAAGCAAATTCAAAAACAGGGCGTTGTTGTTGTTATTATTATTATTATTATTATTATTATTATTATTATTATACCTTTATTTAGCCAGGAGATCCCATTAAGACAGTACTGTCTCTTTTTCCATTGAGACC
Organism: Danio rerio; assembly: GCF_052040795.2. Taxonomy (NCBI): domain Eukaryota; kingdom Metazoa; phylum Chordata; class Actinopteri; order Cypriniformes; family Danionidae; genus Danio; species Danio rerio. Next base: position 49,406,151 of record NC_141043.1, on the reverse strand, counting down.
TGGTCAAGATGGCAGGCAGCACATAAAGTTTCACGCAAAAATCACAAAAACAATATTACAAAACTACAAAATCACGTTCATAAAAAGATCAGATTATAAAAAACAATTGCATGTGTCCTTTAAGATGTTGTACAGAACAGTGGTGTCCTAGAAAAAAAGGTTGTGTACTATTACACCCAAATTTTAAATGAAAGTAGGCAAAGAAACGACGAAAGTCAATGTTTCTTCGATTCATTGGAGATTTTATATATATATATATATATATTATTATTATTTATTTATTTATTTATTTTTTTTTTTTACATCAGTTACCTGTATTTAAGTTAACTCAAAAGGGCCTGTGCATACATGGAAAGACAGCTTTTTAGCTTACTTTCTTTACTGGCTTATTACTTTACATTTTATAGGTTCCTGTAAACATCAATCAGCAATTATTTTTAATTGTCACATTCGTGCATGCTTGCTTTAAACCAAACTATTAGGAGTCTGTCTTCTGTTGTCGCTATAATATACTATAGTTACCCCTTTAAATTGCACATTGTTACGCGATTTATGAGTAGTCTTTGCCTAATTGTTTTTAGTGTTATATACGGTATAGTGTCATTCACTAGAGGCACAATTAAGACAAATGTGAAATACTGTTTTACAGGGGCGATTTTAGGATTTTAGAGTGGATCAGGATCAGATCCTTTTGGGTTAAACAAAGAAAAATGTGTCATATATATATTTAAGTAAGTATTGTAGGAGATGGGCACATCTTCACAAATTAGGTTGTGAGTTAAAAAAAACCCCGTTTGGTATACAGTTGAAGGGGACGCAAATACATGTAAATTAGGGAAGTTTAATCAGAAAAACAAGTGAGTCTACTGAGGGTATACTCAATTATTGATCCTCAGAAGTGGTAATACCCAAACAGCTCATGGAAAAAAGTAAGCAAACTGAGTATACGTGAGTATAGCAAGGACTACACCACTGCTACAGAAGATGTTTAAAGAGTCGGAAGTGAGGCAAGGTTGAGCTGGTTTTGCAAGTCATTGTATAACGATTTGTTCTGTAGACTATCGAAAACAATCTAGCTTAAAGCGGCTTATAATATTGACCTTAAAATGGTGTTTTAACAGTTAAGAACTGCTTTTATTCTAGCCCAAATAAAACAAATAAGACTTTCTGTAGAAGAACAAATATTATCAGACATACTGTGATACATTTCCCGAATCTGTTCAACATCTGGGAAATATATTAAGAAGAGAAAAAATCAAAAGTGGGATAATAATTCTGACTTTAGCTGTATATAAAATAATTTTAATGGCTAAATTAACAGATATTAACCACTGCAATAAATGAAGAGAACTATTATTTTTCTCTGTTTTTACACAACAAAACCAAAATGTTTAAGTTTCTCTTTATTTGAGTTTCACTGATTATTTATTAGTTTGTTTTTCTCTTTATGTATTTTTGTTTTTAGTTTTAAACATATTGCGCTGTTTTATCTAGTTATTTTTTTCTACTGTGAAAATGTAATCTGTTAATAGATTACTCATGATGTTTTTAATCGTTTCCATTACACCAGCGCTGGATTTCCCCCCTTTTATTGTGGCTTACACTTTAAAATGATTGTTGTCAACACTATTGTGGCATGTGGAAATCTGCATTAATAAATCATAAGCGGGTGTGTCCAGAGGAAGTCAGATCTCATCACAAACACACAGAAGGCTGAGAATAATGTCAATAAATAAGTTTTTATTTGAAACATTCAGTAGCCTCAAATATCCACAAGGCATTTCATTGCACAAGAACAGTTTTCAAAGCCAATAAAGACAATAATATGGACCCGCCAGAAGGCCGGCAGGTGAATGTGCACAGGTAAATGTGCTACTGCAACTCAACTACCATGTTGAAGTTTGACTCTTTACAGCGATCAGGTTCCCAAGAACCAACCAAACACATTCTACTGTCGAAAGTGGAATACAATCAGCCACTTAATGCAAATCTATAAGATAGATAATCGGAGATCTCCTGAAAATACCAATACAAAAATTACAGTCAATAACGTACAAATATATAGAGCTCTTCTTCTCTTCTTTATAAAGTCATGTATCAAAATACGACAAGGTAAAAGACTGGAGATGACACATGTCGCATGCCGGCGCGGTACAGCAGTGTAAGACAAGTACAGGTTTACATCGAGACATGCAGAGACTGATAATCCACATCTGAGCTTCTCCATCACTGCTGTAGTCTTTGAGGTGCTGTCCACCGGAAGTGCTGCCTCTCAAACAACCAATCAGCGTTCGTTTTGTTTTCTTTTAATCATCAGCATGCCAAGTTCTTAACAACACAGGTGTGATGCTCGACCAACTTCAGACTCTTCCGGTTTCCGGACCGCTGAGCTGCTCTGGCTCTTCAACCGAGCCGCGCTCGAGCCTTAAACTTCCCCAGACGGGTTTAACGGGACACAAAGCGCAGTCCCGGTGCTCAGACGAGGGAGAACGCGCATGCGCCGAGGAGCTCAGTCTTCTGCTGCATGCGCTCGCGCTGTTTGAGGTGAACGCGCATGTGCCGCTTCCTCTCATCGCTGCGCGCGAAACGGCGGGCGCACACGTCGCACGAGAACGGCTTCTCTCCGGTGTGCGTGCGCATGTGCGTGGTGAGGTGGTCGCTGCGGCTGAAGCAGCGCAGGCACACGCGGCACTGGAAGGGCTTGTGTCCGGTGTGGATGCGCACGTGCCGGTTGAGCTCGTCGGAGCGGGAAAAGCGGCGCTCGCAGCTCTCCACCGGGCAGGAGAACGGCTTCTCGCGGGCTGCGCCTTTCCTAGCGCGCGGCTTGCTCCTTTGCGCGTGCGTGTTCGTGGCGAGCAGGGAATCCAGCGCGTCGGCGAGTCCGAACGCGTTAGGAAACGAAATGTAAAGGCTGTTTTCGTGTGAAGGAGCCGGTGCCACCGGCAGCTGGAAGTCTAGAGGCTCCTGCTTGATCCAAGTGTCCAAAACCGAGTCCGTCTCAGGACCGAGTGGAGAAAGCAGATCAATAATGTCATCCAGATCTGAAGGCTCGTGAGAGGAAGTGCAGAACCCATCAAACAGGTCTCCTCCGCTGCAGCTGCTCCCGAACTCGCTCTTGATGGCGGGGAACGCAAGCTGCTGCGCGCTCGTGTCCGCGAACTCGTCAGACGAGTCGTTGCAGAGCGATTCCGGTGATCCCAGAGAGCTGCCGGTGGACAGCAGCGACTCCTGCCGCGACAGCGCGCCTGCGCGAGAGTTCCCGCAGAAGTTGTCGGAGATGCCGACGATCTCCGTGAGGATGTTGAGGAGCGCGTCGGTGCTGCACGGCCCGCTCTCCGTGTAGAAGCTGCCGGTGTAGGTCAGCGGAGACGGCGGGAACCCGTCGCAGGAGCAGTCCGGGAAACCGGCGTCCACAGGCTCCGCTTTGGGCTTCAGCAAACCGCAGGCTGAGGGAGGAAGAGGAGGAGAGGAGCGTTACATAAGCAGCACATCACACTGATGCTCCAATAACTGATCAATACACTCATTAAATCTGCTCCTCACTATATTAGCCATCATCTACAGATGAGCTGAGGACACATGAGTGTATATAGATGATTAAATGTGATCATCATGTACTCACCAGCATCAGGTTGGCAGTGAGGCGCAGGCTGAGGAAGAGTCTGAGCGCAGAGCAGATCCAGAGCGCTGAAGTCCACGGTGTTCAGCATGATGAAGTTGAGGATGAGGAGGTCAAAACAGAGCAAAATCCACTTTAGGGAATAGATAATCCTTTCAGGTGATGATTGTGGGATTCCCCTTTTTTTTCTCCTCGGAGCTGCTGTTGGTTTCCTTCAGGTTCTGCTCTCCGTCGATTCGTTTACCGGAATTCCTCGTCGCTCTTTTATACTGTTGAGCTCCGCCGAGGCCACGCCCCCCGCTCATCTACGTCGGCAGGAGGATTCCCCGCCGTGTGCTGACTCTGGACGGCTCCTGCCCAAATATGGGCAGAGGATGTGACGGGGTTCCCCTCCGAAAATGGGCACAGGGGCGTGACGTAGCGGAGACTTTCCTGAAGACCATTGCGGAAAAACGCTTGTGAATGACAGGCGGCCATTATGGAGGAGTGCGAGGGGGAGAGCGACTTTTAACACATGAGCTGATCCGCGGGAAACGGCTGCAGCGGCGCAGCGCACATAACAGAGCCGTAAAGGCTGAGAACAGAGGCTTGCATTCAGAGATCTAGACTGATTATGTCAAGCATCTGTTTTTGCATCTGCGTCGCATTGATGTGCAGCACTCTGGGTGTTTCCTGATGTTTAGCGGAGGCTGATCTGCAGATGATGCTTCAGCACCGCGGACAGCGACACACACACTCATCATGCACGCACACACATCATGCACACAGCCTTCCTGAGCGCGCTGCATGCAATAAATGTGATGCTAAAGCAGTCCAACAGTCTGAAGATGAGCTTCACGTTTGTCCACTTTTCATACCACAGTTATGCGTCGCCCAGAGTTTGTGTTACATAAACACATCTGCATGCAAACGCCGAGAGATCTCGATCATAAGCTAAAAGCGTGCCTTAAATGAATTTTATTATATGGTGTGTGTGTGTGTGTGTGTGTGTGTGTGTGTGTGTGTGTGAGTGTGAGTGTGAGTGTGAGTGTGAGTGTGTGTGTGTGTGTGTGTGTGTGTGTGTGTGTGTGTGTGTGTGTGTGTGTGTTATGTAACTGTTGATTTCTCCAGAGCCGCTGATGAGCCGTGTCGCACAGTTGCGCTGCAGCTGCATGCCTCTGTGTTTTCAGATATGAGTCATAAAGTTTCTCTGGTGGCCTTTTGATAATAACATTTTGCCAGAATCCAGCCTGCAGCACCTGTGGAGAGCTCATTCAGATGGCGAGGGTGTTTGGATGCACGTGTCATCCTGATGTGCTGCACTGCTGTGTGAAACGAGATAAATCCATTCAGTTAGTGAGTGTAAACTCATATTCACCATGCATTCTGCTTTCGGAAAAATAAACCCTAAAGGGATAATCCACCCCAAAAAGCAGTTCTGTCATCATTTACTAGTTCAAAACCTTTATGAGTTACTTCTGTTTAACTCTAAAGAAGATGCTTTGAAGAATGTTGAAAACCTGTAACCATTGACTTGCATAGTATCTGTTTTCCCTATGATGGAAGTCAAGGGTTTCTTCAAACTGCCTTGTTTTGTGTTCAGCAGAGTAAAGGTTTATAACCACTTGAGGGAGAGTAAATAGCACATTTTCATTTTTAAATATAATATAAAATGTCAATATCATCTTTAGTTAGGAAACACAAAGGTGAAGGTGATACTCAAGTGAAGGTGAGTATGACACAATATTCGTTTTTTGGGTGAACTATGCCTGAATATGCACTCTAAAATATTGCTGGACCCAATGCTCTAATATGGACAAACCCAAAAGTTCAAATTTTAATTAACAATAGTTACTTTAACAGTAGTTAAAATGTTATTTAAATTAAATTTAAAACTGAATAAAAAATTCATATTTGACCCAATATTGGGTTACAGTGACCCAGGTTTTGTTTTAAGTTCATGCACGCAGTCTATTGCCTTTTCTTTCTTTTGGTGAACACCGAAGAGCACATTTAAACTCAGATTACTGAACACCACACACATAAAATACAATAAAATAGAAACACAACTTAAAACAATTATTCATTCATTTTCCTTCAGATTATTCTCTTTATTAATCAGGGGGCGCCACAGTGGAATGAACCACCAACCTGTCCAGCATAAGTTTTATATAGCGGATGTCCTTCCAGCTGCAACCCAGTACTGGGAAACACCCATACACACTCATTCACACTCGTACACTACGGCCAATTCAGTTCATCAGTTCCCCTATAGCGCATGTGTTTGGACTGTGGGGGAAACAGGAGCACCCGGAGGAAACCCACACCAACATGGAGAGAACATGCAAACTCCACACAGAAACACCAACTGACCCAGCCGAGACTCGAACCAGTGACCTTCTTGCTGTGCGACTACAGTGCTAACCACTGAGCCACACGGTGTCGCCCCACAGTAAAGTGCTATATATATTACACAGTTGAGGTCAGAATTATTCACCCTCTGTTTATTTTTTAGTAAAGAGCAGATTTCCTCAACATTGCTAATCATAACAGTGTTAATAACTCATCTCTAATAACTGATTTATTTTCTCTTTCTCATGATGACAGTAAATAATATTAGACTAGATATTCTTCAAGACACTTCTATACAGCTTAAAGTGACATGTAAAGGCTTCACTAGGGTAATTAGGGTAACTAGGCAGGTTAGGGTGATTAGGCAAGTTACTGTATAACGATGGTTTCTTCTGTAGACTATCAAAAAAAAATATTTTATATATATATATATATATATATATATATATATATATATATATATATATATATATATATATATATATATATATAATTTTGACCTTAAAATAGTTTTAAAAATGCTGAGTACTGTGTAGAGCACGGGTGTCCAAACCCAATCCTGGAGGGCCGGTGTCCTGCTGAGTTTAGCTCCAACTTGCTTCAACTCACCTGCCAGGAAGTGTCTAGTACACCTAGAAAGAGCTTGATTAGCTTGTTCAGGTGTGTTTGATTAGGGTTGGAGCATAGATGCATACATTAGATGTCGCCTGCCCTGTTGTTGTCTATTGGAAGGAATGCGTCAATAGAGCCGCCATTTTAGTACAGGGTAGCGCTCCTTTGAAATGAATGTAGGACCAAGGTGCAGTGGAGGACTGTGACCATCCAGAGCCAGAGAATTACACATATACACATATATCTGTGATCGGGAGATTTCCCAGTGGTCAGTGTGCTAAATTTCTTTTTTAAATTACGAAAATTATAATTTTATATCACTTTTCTACATTGATGGATCAGTGACCGCACGGGCATTCCTGATAAAAAGCTCATGTTTGTGTGTGTGGAAATGTACTATCCACCCTCCAGGTTAAATGTGATCTAATCGTGTCCTGAAACACAGCTCCTCTCCTGCTTTCACTGCTCATACTGACGGAGGGAGTGATTAGTTTTTGAATGAATCTCCATTATGAACGATTCCTTCACTAGCCGACAGTAATACACGTTTCTGGCAGCGCAGCATCTCGTTGTCATATTTCTTTTGCATTGTTTGCTGATTTTATTCAACAAAACTAGCATAAGCCGAGTGTTCAGTGTGAGTTGCTGCTGCTTTGCCGTATGCTGAATGCAGTAAGTGACTGTTATCATCAATAACGTTACCTGATTAGCACAAAAGTTCAGAACATACAAAAACGTAAAAAACTAAACCTCACCTATGAAATGTTCTGCCTTTGTGCTTTGTTTTCTTTGTTTGCTCGTTACTACACCCGTAGACAGCGCTAAAGTCCCGCATCTTCACGTAATAACACTGTCTTGACTAGTGCGGTTGAATGACACTTGTCCTGGGAGCACTGTACCAATGTGGCGGCGCTATTGACGCATGCTCAGGGTCCTTATGCGATATCTAGTGTATATATCTATGGGGTTGGAGCTAAACTCTTCAGGGCACCGGCCCTCCAGGCCTGAGTTTAGACACCCCTGGTAGAAATCTTTTTGAGGATATAAACAATATCAATGGTCCTAACCTAATAGTTTGACAACAAGCAGGAAATATTGATGAGCCAATGACATCACCATGCTGAAATGGTCTATATAGATTAGATTGATTAGTCTAGAGCATGGGTGTCCAAACTCAGTCCTGGAGGGCTGCATAGTTTAGCTCCAACTTGCTTCAACACACCTGCCTGGAAGTTTCTGTATACCTAGAATAAGCTTGATTAGCTGCTTCAGGTGTGTTTAATTGGGGTTGGAACTAAAACATGCAGGACACCGGCCCTCCAGGACTGAGTTTGGGCACCCCTGGTCTATATAGATATAAAGCCGTATACATGTATATCATCTAGATAAATATATATGTTTACATGTTCGACTCTCTGAATTTATACCATATCTTGTCATGAACTAATTTCTTTATTGATTATTTCATGTTGTCTTCATTTGTTTACAAGAAAGTTGCATTTATTATTCTGCAAAAATATTTCTATATCAAAAAATACAATTACCATGCTTTTAAAAATTGAATAATAAAGAACTGTTGAGTTTGTGTTTTGTATTTAAGGAGGTTTATAATAAGTAACTGTGATTAAATGAGCTGAACTTTACTTTAAAGACCTTACTTTACGTTTTGAGCAGATAACTAATTTAAAGTACAGTAACTAATTACTTTGCATTATGGCCCAGACATTCTTCTTAATATCTTCTTTTGTGTTCAGCAAAACTCACAGAGGTTTGGAGCATCTTGAGGCAGAATAAATGAAGGCAGAAACAGGCGAATGACCCACTTAACATGCAAATCAGTATCAGCTTTGTGTTTCCGGAAGACCAAATATGGGGTTTTCTATAAGGGTACCCTCGAGGCGCATGTGACAGCTCTCCGCACGTGATTCATCTGTTTTTGGTGACATTTCTGTCGCTTCAGAGCCGGTGAATCGTCTAGGCGTGGGAGAGCTCCGGGGCAGCCCGTTCCCGCCACCGGCAGCTGTCAAACGCGAGGCATTCCCGCCAAAAATACACGCTCGCCCCCGCGGGAGCTGCAGAAGCGCAGACACGAGCTCGGCTGGAGGCGGGAAAACGCAGCGCGCAGGAGCGGGAAAACCCTGAGCGAAAACAACACTTGCACAAACATACAGTACAGCAATGTATGACTGCAGAACTCATGAATAACCTAAAGCAAGGGATGGGAAAATACACAAATAGAGTATACAACTATACATTTGCATATAATATACGGTTAAACAGTTAAAAGTACGTTTCTAAGGCGCTCCACTCTCAACAGATATTCTGCATTAAACATAAACATGTTAGCAACATGCTACTTCATACTAAGACAGGCTAGAAACATGCTAATTCATGTTGAAATTATATAATAAACAGATAAATTACAGAAAAAAATACTTTTTATTGATAGAAACTGTACATTAGCATATCATTTATGGGTAAAAGTATTTAAAAAGAACTCTTCACATAAAATTCTGCATTTTATTAACATGCTAATTCAAATTAGAAACATGCTAGTGTAACACCGCCGGTCCTACGCCGGTCTCATGCAGTCTAGTGATGCGGTTTCGCAGGTCAGAGTTCACCAAGCTTGAACTTTGCACCGCAGCAACCTGCGAAACTTGACGCACAACATTTCCAGTCTGACGCATTCGCGTGCATATGAATGGAAGTCTATGGGGAGAAAAGTCCAGTGTCAACGCAGCTATAGCTACTAAATCAAAAAGTTACGAACTGCCGTGAGATTGTGTTGAATTTAGGGATAAAACTATTAAAATTACATTTCTAAGTCTCTCCACATAACATTCTAAAAGTTATTAACATAATAATGGTAACGGTAATTCATACTCTAAACGTTAATTCATACTTGAAACATGTTAGCAACATGCTAATTTATGCATGAAAACCAGCTAATTCCTACTCAAAACTTGTTGACATGCAAATTCATTCTCAAAACGTGCTAATTTATATCAAACATGTTAGCAACATGCTAATTTAAGCTAGAAATTTCCTGCTGGAGTGATTAAAAATGCATACATTACAGAACAAATACATTTTTAAGATAAAGCCTGTAAATTACTTTATAATTCTTGGGTAAAACCATTAAAATTAGATAACTCCACATAACACTGACATTTTTATTAACATGCTACTTTATACTAGAAACATTATAGCAACATGCTAATTCAGACTCAAAACATTCTAATTTATATTAGAAACATGTTAACAATGTGCTAATTCAAACTAGAAACATGCTTATTAGATGATGTACTATCCATCCATCCAGCCATCCACCCATCCAGCCATCCATCCATCCATTTATCCATCTAAAAGTTTCTGAAAGTGCAGTTCAACTACAGAGTTTGAGATATTGCAGCAGTGTAAATCAGGCAGTGGGTATTAGCTGTAGCAGCTCTGCATCTGCTGTGATTTGTGAGCTGTAAGATCTGTTGGAGAGCCCGAGGAGCAGATTGAAGAGTGTTTGGTGTGTGTGTGTGTGTGTGTGTGTGTGTGTGTTTCCTCTAGAGCTGCAGCAGAGGTCAGTTTCAGACGAGCGCTGATGAAGAGTGGTGCTGTGATGGAGGCAGTGCTGACTGACCCTGGATCAGTTTCTGTGCTGTTTGTCTGTGTATGTGAGATGGAGACTGGAGCTCTACACTGCCCACACTGATGACACACACACACACACACACACACACACAGATATTTACAGCCATAACTGTTATTCTCTCTAATGTGTGTGTTTGTTTGGGATTGTGGGCGGTTGTGTGAGTGTGTGTGATTGGGAACGTGGGCGTTTGCGTGTGTGCATGCATGTGTACGTGTGTTTGTGATTGAATATGTGGGAGTTTGTGTGTTTGGGTGTGTGCATTATGTATGCGTGTGTTTAAGTTTCTATGCTTGCAAATGTGGGAGTTTGTGTGTGTGCATGTATGCGTGTGTGTGTGGGATTGGGAATGTGGGAGTTTGTGTGTGTGTGAGTGTATGTGTGTGTGAGAGAGAGAGAGATTGGGAATGTGGGAGTTTGTGTGTGTGTGAGTGTATGTGTGTGTGAGAGAGAGAGAGAGATTGGGAATGTGGGAGTTTGTGTGTGTGTGAGTGTATGTGTGTGTGTGTGTGAGAGAGAGAGAGAGAGAGAGAGAGAGAGAGATTGGGAATGTGGGAATTTGTGTTTGTGTGTGCATGTAGTATGCGCGTGTGTGTGTGAGATTGACAATGTGGGAGTTTGTGTGTGTGTGCATGTATGTGCGTGTGTGTGTGTGAGAGATTGGAAATGTGGGAGTTTGTGTGTGTGTGTGTGTGTGAGTGTGAGATTGGGAGTGTGGGAGTTTGCATGTCTGCATGTGTGTGTTTGCGTCTGCATTTCTGTATGCTCACTCTGGTGAACTGAGTCACTGTCTGTGGATTTATATATGATTAGCAGAGTGTACTGATTGGTTGCTATGCAGTTGCTATGTTGTTTCTAAGGTTTGCTGTGTGGTTATCTAATGGATTGATAAACAGTTGCATGGTGGTTGTCATGGAGATTGCAGTAGTTTGTTGTGGGTTGA
>NC_141043.1:49380000-49390000 GCF_052040795.2 Danio rerio | reverse complement strand
TCTTGAATTCTGTTTTAATGGATAATTCTGATGGTGTTTTTCTCTGGGTGCAGCTGTCGTCTCAGTACGGGCCGCTGTTTGGGCTTTATGCCGGGCCGCACCTCACGCTGGTGGTCAGTGAGATCGGTCTGGTCAGAGAAGTGCTGCTGCAGCGGGGCAGAGAGTTCGCCGGACGGCCCAAGATGGTGAGCACACTCCAACAAGCAAAACATGTGTCATGATTTACCCTGACATCTGAAGACTGTAAAAGCTGACATAGCAAACAGCTTTCTAACAAGCCTGAAGGACTCGGATCATTTGATCAGGTGTGACTAATTGAGGTTAGATCTAAACTGAGCAGAGCTGCAGGACCTGAGTTTGACACTACTGGATTATACACATTTCAGTGATAACGGAAGACTAGTTACCTCAGAGAAACGCAGAGCACCCATACACTGCAGCACTATTTAATGTCCTCCATAAAGCAAACATGTATCAGAGCTACAGCAAGGGATGTATCTCTCTCTGTGTGTGTGTGCAGGTGACCACCGACCTGTTGACTCAGGGTGGGAAGGACATTGCGTTTGCAGACTACAGTCCACTGTGGAAGAACCACCGGCGTCTAGTGCACTCCTCGTTTACACTGTTCGGCGAGGGCTCAAATAAACTGCAGACCATCGGTAAACTGAACACTCACAAGATTTGATTTATATTGATTTAACTTCAGATTGATTTAGATTGTGTGCACATTTACAACACAATCTTTTTAACAATTCTAGATTTTTGTATCAATTCTAGAACTTTGTAACATTTCTAGATCTTTGTAACAATTCTATTACAAACATTTCTAGAACTTTGTAACAATTTAAGAATTTTGTAATGTTTCTAGAATTTTGTAACATTTCTGGAACTTTGTAAAATTTCTAGATCTTTGTAACAATTCTAGATCTTTGTAACAATTATAGATCTTTGTAACAATTATAGATCTTTGTAACAATTATAGATCTTTGAAACAATTATAGATCTTTGTAACAATTCTAGATCTTTGTAAAATTTCTAGATCTTTGTAACATTTCTAGATCTTTGTAACAATTATAGATCTTTGTAACAATTATAGATCTTTGTAACAATTATAGATCTTTGAAACAATTATAGATCTTTGTAACAATTATAGATCTTTGTAACATTTCTAGATCTTTGTAACATTTCTAGATCTTTGTAACAATTATAGATCTTTGTAACAATTCTAGATCTTTGTAACATTTCTAGATCTTTGTAACAATTCTAGATCTTTGTAACAATTATAGATCTTTGTAACAATTCTAGATCTTTGTAACATTTCATGAATTTTGTAACAATTCTAGATCTTTATAAAAATTCTAGATCTTTGTAACATTTCTATTCCAAACATTTCTAGAACTTTGTAAAAATTCTAGAGCTTTGTAACATTTCAAGAATTTTGTAACATTTCAAGAACTTTTCTAGATCTTTGTAACAAATCTAGAGCTTTGTAACATTTTGATTCCAAACATTTCTAGATCTTTGTAACAATTCTAGAGCTTTGTAACATTTCATGTATTTTGTAGCATTTCTAGAACTTTGTAACAATGCTAGATCTTTGTAACAATTATAGATCTTTGTAACAATTCTAGATCTTTGTATCAATTCTAGAACTTTGTAACATTTCTAGATCTTTGTAATATTTCTAGAACTTTGTAACAATTCTATTACAAACATTTCTAGAACTTTGTAACAATTTAAGAATTTTGTAATGTTTCTAGAATTTTGTAACATTTCTGGAACTTTGTAAAATTTCTAGATCTTTGAAACAATTCTAGATTTTTGTAACATTGTAACAATTCTAGATCTTTGTAACATTTCATGAATTTTGTAACAATTTTAGAACTTATCTAAAACTTTGTAACAATTCCAGATCTTTATAAAAATTCTAGATCTTTGTAACATTTCTATTACAAACATTTCTAGAACTTTGTAACAATTCTGGAATTTTGTAACATTTAAGAACTTTAACAATTCTAGATCTTTGTATAATTTAAGAACTTTGTAACATTTCTAGATCTCTGAAATATTTAAGAAATTATTAACAATTCTAGAACTTAACTAGAGCTTAGCAAAATTTGGAATATTGTATTATTTTTAGGACAGTGAAAGATTTTTAGAACTGACTTACGCTTATAAACACGCAAATACACTCAGACACATACACACACGCACACACACTCACACACTCACTCACTGGTATGCTGTGTGTACAGTGCAGGAGGCGGCTGACAGTCTGTGTGAGGAGCTCCAGGCCTGCAGGGGTCAGAGTTCAGATCTGAGTGTGGTGTTGATGCGCGCCGTCACTAACGTGATCTGCAGGCTGGTGTTCAGCTCCTCCTATCAGCCCAGCGACCCCGAGCTGCAGACCGTCATACAGTACAACGACGGCATCGTGCAGACCATCGCCAGAGGGGGACTCGTGGACATCTTCCCCTGGTTAAGAGTCAGTAGCTCCGCTCAGATCACCGCTGCTCATTATCAGCTGATAGATTTAGAAAATAGATTTATACACAGACGTGGACAAAATTGTTGGCGTCTTAATTCTTTCCAGGTCGGCTTCAGTAGTTTGTCTTTTTTAACGCTTCTGTTGAACCACAGTTCGAAAGCAATGTCTGATTTACATTGCCTTATCTTCAGTAATTATTCATTAATCAGTCTCTTCAGTTTCTTGCTATTTTAGTAACCACTGTAGTTTCTCCTTCTTCAACAGAAGAGTGCCAACAGTTTTGTCCATGTCTGTATATACACTTTATTAGGTACACCACACTAGTACCGGGTCGAACCTCTTTTGCCTTCAGAACTGCTTTAATCCTTCATGGCAGAGATTCAGCAAGCTACTGGAAATATTCCTCAGAGATTTTGCTCCATATTGTCATGATAGCATCACACAGTTGCTGCAGATTTGTCGGCTGCACATCCATGATGCCAATCTCCCGTTCCACCACATCCCAAAGCTGCTCTATTGGATTGAGCTCTGGTGACTGTGGAGGCCATTTGAGTACAGTGAACTCATCGTCATGTTCAAGAAACCAGTCTGAGATGATTGAGCTTTATGACATGCTGCGTTATCCTGCTGGAAGTAGCCATCAGAAGATGGAGACACTGTGCTCATAAAGGGATGGACATGGTCAGCAGCAATACTCAGGTAGGCTGTGGCGTTGATGCTCAATTGGTACTAATGGACCCAAAGAAAATCTCCCCCACACCATTACACCACCACCACCAGCCTGAACCGCTGATACAAGGCAGGATGATCCATGCTTTCATGCTGTTGAGGCCAAATTGTGAGCCGAGCATCCGAATGTGTGAGCAGAAATGGAGACTCATCAGAGCAGCAACGTTTCTCCAATCTTCTATTGTCCAGTTTTGGTGAGTCTGTGTGAATTGTAGCCTCAGTTTCCTGTTCTTAGCTGACAGGAGCGGCACCCGGTGTGCTCTTCTGCTGCTGTAGCCCATCCGCCTCAAGGTTGGCCGTGTTGTGTGTTCAGAGATGCTCTTCTGCAGAGCTCGGTTGTAACGAGTGCTTATTTGAGTTACTGTTGCCTTTCTATCAGCTGGAACCAGTCTGGCCATTCTCCTCTGACCTCATCAACAAGGCATTTGCGCCCACAGAACTGCCGCTCACTGGATATTTCCTCTTTAATCTCTGTAAACCCTAGAGATGGTTGTGCGTGAAAATCCCAGTAGATCAGCAGTTTCTGAAATACTCAGAGCAGCCCGTCTGGCAGCAACAACCATGTTACGATCAAAGTCTCTTAAATCCCCTTTCTTCCCCATTCTGATGCTCGCTTTGAACTGCAGCAGATCCTCTTGATCATGTCTACATGCCGAAATGCAGTGAGCTGCTGCCCTGTGATTGGCTGATTAGAAATCTGCGTTAACGAGCAGTTGGACAGGTGTACCTAATAAAGTGGCCAGAGAGTGTGTGTATATATTGAGTTTATACTGCATATTTATACAATATTCTGACCTTTGATCAGATTTTCCCCAACAAGGACCTGAAGAGGCTAAAGGAGTGTGTTTCCATACGAGACCAACTACTGTACAAGAAACTGCTGGAGCACAAGGTGCACACACACACACACACACACACACACACACACACACACACACACACACACACACACATATATATATATATTACTTTATGACTTTTGACCTCACAGAAGAGCCTGACACCTGGAGAGCCGCGTGACCTGCTGGATGCTCTCCTGATTGGTCAGCAAAGAGGGTCAGGTGGTGCTGATGACATCACAGAGGATCACGTGCTGATGACGGCGGCCGAGGCGTTCGGAGCTGGAGTGGAGACGACATCCACTACACTACTGTGGACCATAGCGTTCCTGCTGCACCACCCACAGGTACACACACACACACACACACACACACTTATTTAACATGTGTGTGTGCATGTGTGTTTGTGTGTGTGTGTGTGTGTGTTTGTGTGTGTGTGTGTGTGTTTGTGTGTGTGTGTGTGTGTGTGTGTGTGTGTGTGTGTGTGTGTGTGTGTGTGTGTGTGTGTGTGTGTGTAAAAACGTGTATGGTATGCATTTAGCGTGGTTGTGTGTGTGCGTGTGTGTGTGTAAGCATGTGTATGGTATGTATAAAGTGTTTGTGTGTGTGTGTGTGTGTGTGTTTCTGTCTGTGTGTCTGTCTGTAAGCATGTGTATGGTATGTAAAAAGTGTGTGAGTGTGTGTGCACGTGTATGTCTGTCTTTGTGTGTGTGTGTGTGTGTGTGTGCGTGTGTGCGCATGTGTATGGTATGTATAAAGTGTGTGTGTGAGTGTGAGTGTGTGCGCACGTATGTATGTATGTGTGTGCGTGCGTGTGTGTGTGTGTGTGTGTGTGAGTGTGAGTGTGTACGCACATGTATGTATGTATGTGTGTGCGTGCGTGCGTGTGTGTGTGTGTGTGTGTGTGTGTGTGTGTGTGTGTGTGTGTGTATGTGTATGTGTATGGTATGTATAAAATGCGTGTGTGTGTGCAGCTGCAGGAGCGTGTTCAGGCAGAGCTGGATGAGTGTGTCGGTGTGGATCGTCCTCCGTGTCTCTCTGATCGTCCTCATCTGCCGCTGCTGGACGCTGTGCTCTGTGAGGTGATGCGCATCCGTCCCGTCAGCCCAATCCTCATCCCGCACGTCGCTATGCAGGACACCAGGTAACCATGGCGATACCCAGTCAAACCCGCCGGTTGCCATGGTAATGGGGAGAAAGCATAATTAGCATATGAGATGCACAGCTGTGTGGGCTGTCGTTACCGTTCACTGCAGATGTCGACACTACAGCCACCGCACAGGAACGCACACTAGAGTAATAAAGAGTAAACGCTGTAGTGTTTTTGAGCTGTACTAGAGTAAAGTACTTGACTTAATATGGGGATTCTACAGTTGCCATGGTAACATAACTATAGTAATTAATCTGTTGTGATGATTCTACAGTTGCCATGATAATGCAACAGCTATAGTAATGTTGTAGTGATTCTACAGTTGCTATGGTAACACAACAACTATAGTAATTGATCTGTCGTGGTGATTCTACAGTTACCATTGTAACACAAACTAGTAATTGATATGTTGTTGTAATTTTATGGATGCCATGGTAACACAACAACTGTAGTAATTGATCTGTTGTGGTGATTCTACAGTTGCTATGGTAACACAATGATAGTATTTAATCTGCTGTGGTGATTCTGCAGTTGCTATGGTAACACAGCAAGTACAGTAATTGATCTGTTGTGATGATTCTACTGTTGCTATGGTAACACAACAACGATAGTAATTAAACTGTTGTGGTAATTCTACTGTTGCTATGGAAACACAACAACTTTAGAAATTCATCTGATGTGGTGATTCTACATTTGCAATGGAAACACAACCAGCAATTGATATGCTTTTGTAATTCTATGGTTGCCATGGAAACACAAAAACTGTAGTAATTGATCTGATGTGGTGATTCTACAGTTGCCATGGCAACACAACGACTGTAGTAATTGATCTGTGGTGGTGATTCTACAATTGCCATGGTAACATGACAACCCTAGTAATTGATCTGTTGTGGTAATTCTATAGTTGCTATGGTAACACAACTATATATCTGCTGTAGTGTTATAAAGATCGCATTGATTTTATTACAAACATCCTAAATTCATCTTACTTTTTGTCAAAAATGTTTTATTGTTATTTTATAAATAAAATATTATATTAATACTATTATTCTATGATTATTATAAATATTATATTAGCACCAGTGCACGCATTTCTGCTCAGTTTGAGTGTGCAATTAAAAACTGAGCTGTTCTTTCCTTATTATCTCATACTATATAAGCTATTAAAGCCATTATGTCACAGCTATCTGGTATTTTTCTAGTTTTTGAAAAAACCCAGATTTCATATTAAAAGCAAATGTAGCTTAATATGTTAATGTGTTCAAACACACACACACACACACACACACACCCACACACACACACGTGCATCATTAAGGAAACAAAATAAACTCAGTGAGCGATATCTGTAGTTCCACAAGCGCGTTGTAGGTTTAAAGTAAATTGTTTTGTTTTTTTCTGCCTTTACGTGACTCTGATTACCCATAATGCCTGTTGTGCGTGACTCTGATTACCCATAATGCCTGTTGTGCGTGACTCTGATTACCCATAATGCCTGTTGTGCGTGACTCTGATTACCCATAATGCCTGTGTTGTGCAGTTTGGGGGGTCACAGTGTTCCTAAAGGGACGCGTGTTCTGGTGAACATGTGGGCGATTCATCACGACCCCAAACACTGGGACCAGCCTGAGCAGTTTAACCCTGGTAAGAAAACCCTGCACTCTGCATTTACTATAGTGAACTAAAGACTAACAACAGACAGAACACACAGTGGACATTATAATGTCGTCTGAACTCTATCAGAGATGTTTAGCTAAGGTTTGGGGTCAGTGTTAGTAATGTCCAGCTGCAGATGATTGTGTGTGTGTGTGTGTGTGTGTCCACAGAGCGCTTCCTGGAGCCATCAGGGAAGAAGAAGACTCAGTCCAGCTTCCTGCCGTTCGGTGCGGGTCCGCGGGTGTGTGTTGGAGAATCTCTAGCCAGAATTGAGCTCTTTCTGTTTGTCTCTCGCCTCCTGCAGCGCTTCAGCTTCAGCTGTCCATCAGAGGCTTCATTGCCGGATCTGCAGGGCCGCTTCGGGGTGGTGTTACAGCCTGAGCGCTACACGGTCACAGTCACACCTCGACACTGACCCTCAGGGTTGCCGGATCACAGAATATTTTCAGGCCCATTGAAAATCTGCCCAAATATATGCAGGGGGACTTTTATTTTTGAACAATCCGGATGGGCCTTATGGTACCAGAAATGTATCGCTAGCTGAAAAACCCATTTGAGCTGTTAGATATTGATGGACTCCCCCAAACAGAATAAAAAAAGGAGGGTGACCATATTGATATTGTGGCAAACATACCTTATATATATATATATATATATATATATTCATTTATACAACAGTTCTGTCTGGTTCTTGAATCTGATTGGCTGATAGCTGTGTAATATTTTGCCAGTAACATCACACAAAGGCCGCTTCACCCTTCACTGTGTATTACTCCGCCCATACAGCCAGCAACATGCAGAGACGCTACTGTTTGACATGACAATGTGCTTTTGAGGCTTTTTTAGTGGAGAATGTCGTTGTTTAGATTGCAGTTTATTTGTAAGAATAGTGGCTGTTTTAAAATATTTACAATTTCTGAGAGAGCTCATCAGCGGCCAATTGCCTGCCACAGTTTAGTACAGGGGTTCCCGAGCTTTTTAGCCCGCGACCCCCAAAATAACAACGCCAGTGACTCGCGACCCCTAATATCCTCTGAGATGATTATAAATACAGAAACCTTGCATGCAATGACGCAGACACACCAATTAATTTTTTTATTTATGTCAGTGCTGTAAATGTGCCGGAAAGTTTACCTGGTGTTATAAAATCAACCTGTTACATCTGACGCTATTGCTGTCTTTAATATGATGTAATTACCCCAGGGGTCACAATCCAATAGAACTATTAACTATAAGCTACTATAGTAACTATATAGTATATTGTAGTGACTATTTTTTCTCTTCAGTTGGTTATGAATAAAATATGGTAATTCTTATGGTGACCCCCCTTCATTGTCCCGCGACCCCTTGGGGGGTCCCGACCCCCACTTTGAGAACCACTGGTTTAGTAGACTAAAGATGGTTGACTTTGTCTATCCACAAGATGGCGCCAGTGAATGCTGAAGTCTGTTAACTGATTGTATTGTAATGAAACACTAGCTTCACTGTAGAAGAATGGCTCAAAATCCCTGTGGCCGCTGTGCAGGACTTGTGTCTGTCATTCACAACACCAGCTGATGCTGGATTGAGGAGAAGCTACACCATAATAATGAATTACTGTACTTGACAACCAGGCCTTTCAGTTTCATTGTCCAACCCCTGTGTGTGTGTGTGTGTGTGTGTGTGTGTGTGTGTGTGTGTGTGTGTGTGTGTATATATATATGTTCACTGGCCACTTTATTAGGTACACCTGTCCAACTGCTTGTTAACGCAGATTTCCAATCAGCCAATCACATGGCAGCAGCTCACTGCATTTCGGCATGTAGACATGATCAAGACGATCTGCTGCAGGTCAAAGTGAGCATCAGAATGGGGAAGAAAGAGGATTTAAGAGACTTTAAACGTGGCATGGTTGTTGCTGCCAGACGGGCTGCTCTGAGTATTTCAGAAACTGCTGATCTACTGGGATTTTCACGCACAACTATCTCTAGGGTTTACAGAGAATGATCTGACAAAGAGGAAATATCCAGTGAGCGGCAGTTCTGTGGGTGCAAACGCCTTGTTGATGCCAGAGGTCAGAGGAGAATGGCCAGACTGGTTCCAGCTGATAGAAAGGCAACAGTAACTCAAATAAGCACTCGCTACAACCGAGCTCTGCAGAAGAGCACCTCTGCAATCCTCAGAATTTGTCCTCAACAACATGAAAGCATGGATCATCCTGCCTTGTATCAGCGGTTCAGGCTGGTGGTGGTGGTGTAATGGTGTGGGGGAGATTTTCTTTGGGTCCATTAGTACCAATTGAGCATCAACGCCACAGCCTACCTGAGTATTGCTGCTGACCATGTCCATCCCTTTATGAGCACAGTGTCTCCATCTTCTGATGGCTACTTCCAGCAGGATAACGCAGCATGTCAAAGCTCAATCATCTCAGACTGGTTTCTTGAACATGACGATGAGTTCACTGTACTCAAATGGCCTCCACAGTCACCAGAGCTCAATCCAATAGAGCAGCTTTGGGATGTGGTGGAACGGGAGATTGGCATCATGGATGTGCAGCCGACAAATCTGCAGCAACTGTGTGATGCTATCATGACAATATGGAGCAAAATCTCTGAGGAATATTTCCAGCAGCTTGTTGAATCTACGCCATGAAGGATTAATGCAGTTCTGAAGGCAAAAGAGGTCCGACCCAGTACTAGTGTGGTGTACCTAATAAAGTGGCCGGTGAGTGTATATATATATATATATATATATATATATATATATATATATATATATACAAAATTTTCTTTAAAGCAATCACATTTAAAGTCCTATAATTATTTATTATGAATTATAATAACAGTCTTTCTCTCTCTCTCTCTCTCTCTATATATATATATATATATAAATTGTTTTGCAAAAAAGCAGGTCAGTGTATTGTTGTTTTGTTTATGTTTAGATTTATTAGTTGTATTAATAAAACAGTGATAAACTATATTTCAGTCACCATTCATCAGTTCTCTGAAAACACCAGACACTCATAAAACACTGTTTACTATCACACACACACACACACACACACACACACAGCAGTGTGCAGGCAGAGATTAGGAGACGGGCTCATTGTGTGGTTTGATTAAAGCGTTTAGTGTTTAAATGTTTGATTACATCAACAAC
>NC_141043.1:49347500-49377500 GCF_052040795.2 Danio rerio | reverse complement strand
ACCACACTCAAACACGCACACACACACCACACTCAAACACGCACACACACACCACACTCAAACACGCACACACACACACCACACTCAAACACGCACACACACACACCACACTCAAACACGCGCGCACACACACACACCACACTCAAACACGCACACACACACACACACACACACACACACACCACACTCAAACACGCACACACACACACCACACTCAAACACGCACACACACACACACACACACACCACACTCAAACACGCACACACACACACACACCACACTCAAACACGCGCACACACACACACACACACACACCACACTCAAACACGCACACACACACCACACTCAAACACGCACACACACACACCACACTCAAACACGCACACACACACACCACACTCAAACACGCGCACACACACACACACACACACACACACACCACACTCAAACACGCACACACACACACCACACTCAAACACGCACACACACACCACACTCAAACACGCACACACACACACCACACTCAAACACGCACACACACACACACCACACTCAAACACGCACACACAAACACCCCAAACTCAAATACGCACACACCACACTCAAACACGCACACACACACACCACACTCAAACACGCACACACACACCACACTCAAACACGCACACACACACACCACACTCAAACACGCACACACACACACACACACACACACCACACTCAAACACGCACACACACACACATCACACTCAAACACGCACACACACACCACACTCAAACACGCACACACACACCACACTCAAACACGCACACACACACCACACTCAAACACGCACACACACACACCACACTCAAACACGCACACACACACACACCACACTCAAACACGCACACACAAACACCCCAAACTCAAATACGCACACACACACACACCCCAAACTCATATACACACAAACGCACCCCAAACTCAAATACGCACACACACACACACACACCTTAAACTCAAATACACACACATGCACCCCAAACTCAAATACGCACACACACACACACACACCCCAAACTCAAAAACACACACACACACACACACACACACCACACTCAAACACGCACACACACACACACCACACTCAAACACGCACACACAAACACCCCAAACTCAAATACGCACACACACACACACCCCAAACTCATATACACACAAACGCACCCCAAACTCAAATACGCACACACACACACACACACCTTAAACTCAAATACACACACATGCACCCCAAACTCAAATACGCACACACACACACCCCAAACTCAAAAACACACACACACACACACACACACACACATGCACCCCAAAAATTAAATACACACACACACGCACCCCAAACTCAAATACACACACACCCCAAACTCAAATACACACACGGACACACCCCAAACTCAAATACACACACACCCCAAACTCAAATACACACACACACACACCCCAAACTCAAATACACACACGGACACACCCCAAACTCAAATACGCACACACACTAACTCAAACAAACTCATATCCACACGCACATACACAAAATCAAATACACACACAAACACACAGACGCACAACAAACTCACTCGCATACAGTAACACAAACACACTCACATCCACTCTCACACATTTGTGTACTCTCTCTCTCACACACACACACACACACACCCAAACTCATACACACTCATGTTCACGCATACTTTCACATACACAAACTCTTTCTTTTTCTCTCTCACACACATACACACATTCCTGATCTCTCAAACACACTCACGCACAAAAAAATTAAATAAATACTGACTAATATTGGCAGCAATGATTTCCCATATAGGAGCAGTGTGTGCCAAAATCACAGCCAGTAAATCTGCTCATGCATATTCAGAACACGGATCATTTGAGACTGTTTGGTATAAAAGGGTAAAACTGCTTAAACACACACACACACACACACACACACACACACATACACACACACCGTTTCTGCTTCGTCTGCAGACTGTGGAGTAAAGTGTGATCTGGACAGAGCTCGTGAGATTCCCACAGAAACGAGACCGGGAGAAAGCGAAGCTAATCAATCAGAAATCAATCAATAGATGAGGGGGCGAGCGATGTCCTGAGGTGTGCTCCTCTTCTGTGGTGATGCAGCATCTGTTTTGGTCAAGCTGGTGGGAAACGCTCAATCTGTGGCGGTTTGTGTTGCTTTGAGCACAACTCTTGCAGTTTATTCTGAAGGAAACGAGTAAAAGAAGCAGCTGAAAGTAGGACAGAAGAGGTGAAGGTCTGTTACGCTCGTCCCGTCTCAACATCGTCTTTGTTTGCACGTCTCTATCTTCAGCTCAAACGTTAACTACCAATCGCTAAAAATGACACGCACAAGTATAGGCTGCAGACAGTACACAGCGAAGAGGAAATTATTAGATCTGCTCCTGCGAAATTCCACTTTTACATTCAAATGTTACATGAAAATATTCAAATTTTACATTTAAATTGAAACAATACATTTAAATTCAAATTATGATGTTACATTCAAATTCAAGCTTATATTTTAATTCAGCTGTTAAGTTCAAATGTTACATTTGAATTTTAAATTTAAATTCAAATTTTTTTAATCAAATGTTGAACTCAAATTCAAATTTTATATTCAAATGTCATGTTTAAATTAATTTTTTTATGCAAATTTTAAATTCTAATGTTACAATTAAATTCAAAATTAAAATTTTCAAATTCAAATGTTAAATTCCAATGTTTCATAAAAAAGCAAACAAATTCAAACGTTACATTTAAATTGTTTTTTTATTCAAATTCTAA
This sequence comes from Danio rerio, assembly GCF_052040795.2. Taxonomy (NCBI): domain Eukaryota; kingdom Metazoa; phylum Chordata; class Actinopteri; order Cypriniformes; family Danionidae; genus Danio; species Danio rerio. Next base: position 49,374,660 of record NC_141043.1, on the reverse strand, counting down.
TGTTACAATTGAATTCAAATATTCCATTTAAATTCTAAATTTAAAATTTAAAATCAAAAGTTAAATTCAGATTAAAATGTTACATTAAAATTCTAATTTTAAATTTAAATGTTACATAACAATTCTATTTTACGATTCTAATTTTAACTAAAATTTTTAATTCAAATTCAAATTTTTTATTTAAATGTTACATTTAAATTCAAATGTTAATTTCAAATTTAAATGTTAAATTCAAATTTAAATTTAAAAATTCAAATTTTTAATTTAAATTAAAATTTTCAAATATTTTCCAACTGCCTGTTGTATTTGTCTTCTGGAGAAGTTTCACGGGAATTTAAAAAATTTTTTTTATTATTATTTAAATATTTGATATACACGTATGAGTATTTATTTATTTATTATGATTTACAGTTTTTGAATCATTTTCAAATGAAAAACTGCTGAGGTCAATATTATTAGCCCCCTTAAGATATTATTATTTTTTAATTGTCTACAGAATAAACCCCTGTTGTCTTAATTAACCTAATTAAGCCTTTTAAAGTCACTTTTAGCTGAATACTAGCATCTTGAAAAATATCTAGTCAAATATTATATTATGTAAAATATTATATCATCAAGGCAAAGATGAAAGAAATAAGTTATTAAATCTATTATGTTTAAAAAATGTGTTGAAAACATTAAAACTTGCTTAGGAAACATTTGAAAAATAATTAAAATTTCACTGGAGGACTAATATATTCACCTTCGACTGTTTATATATGTTGAAATATCATTTAAAAAAACTTCTAATTCACGTATATATTCTCTACAAATAACAAAAAAATAATATTGTAAAAGTAAAATAATAATATTATAGTTTTTTGTCTCCTCTAATGATTATGGGCTTATATTGGTCTGATCTAAAGTGTCAGACTGAAAGACACCGATGTACACTACTGTCAGAAATCTGTAATCATTGTTTTTTTTAAGTCTCTACTGCATTTTTTTGATCGCAAATATGTTTAAAATATGAAATTATATTACAATTTAAATGAGGTATTTTCCGGTGTGAATATGCAAAATAAGATGATTTATTCCTGTGATGTGAAGCTGAATTTCCAGCATCATTACTGCAGTCTTCAGAGTCACACGATCCTTCAGAAATCATGATAATATGAGGATTTATGATGATTATTAGTGTTGGAAACAGCCGAGCTGCTTCAAATGTTTCTAGAGAAAGGGAAACACTTCATTTATCATGACCCATCAATTAACAGAACATTATAAATAACCACATTTATTATAAATAGAAATCTTCAACATTTAAAATAATTTAAAATACATTAATATGGATTTCACTGGCTAAAATAAATGCTTACAAATATGACAATAGATAAGATAACCTATATATTAAAGAGCCCCTATTATGGGAAATTGAGCTTCCATACAGTGTGTAACGCAGCTCTGAGTGAATGAAAACATCCAGCTGAGGGTAAAATCTGAAAGTGCACCATGTTTAAAGATACCAATTCTTTAATAAAAGATTCGACTCAGAGTCATTTAAATGATTCATCTTTCGTCCAGATCTTTTGCCTGTTCTTATAGACGTCAACAAGAAACAATACCAAATATGAAGTACCGGATCTGGTAAAACGTGAACGAGCCTTTCCCTTCAAACACCAGCAGAGTGCGGTTGTGTGTGAGACGGATTATGACTGAACAATAATGAGAGAACGTTCTGCTGATTAATGCAATTAATCTACCCTGCAGCTGGGATTCGTCGGCTGTGTGTTAAAGCAAGGATCAGAAAAGACTATTGATGTCAGAGCTTAACAGGAACTTTACAGTACACAGTTCATGGAGCAGTTTCTTCCTGCATTTCACAAGTATAAGTACGTGCGATTAAAATGGCTGCCTCCTTGTTTTCTCTTGCTTGAAAATTCTGTATTTAATTGTGTTTTGTTACTTGTAACCGTTTGGACTGTATCAGGTTAACTTTTTATATTCTCATATCGCATCTAAAACCATGTTGAAAACACGACGCCTTGCTTTGTTTACGGATCTAAATGCGTTTGTGAGCTCCCGATCCTCTTCCGTATATCATTGCTATGCCCAGTGTCAGCTGTTCCTACACACATGCGGCGGTCAAGGTTCAGAAAAGTTCAGCTTTTGCCGCTGTGTGGGTTAATACTGAGTGCGTGTCATGGTTAAGAATGGAGCACTGTGCTGGTGTTTAACTGCACTGCTTTACTGCACTCCTGCATTGGGCTCACACATACACCCTGCACTCTGACTACTTCAACAATGTTGATCAGCCATGGTGGGCATTTCTTTCTGTCTCGCACTGAACATAGTCAACCAATCACAACAGACTGGGTCATCGGACCAATCACCGCAGATAAGCGTCGCTCTGAGCGGTTTGGGAACAAATTAATCTCTGAATAATTCATATTGGAGTTGATGGCAGTGTGCGAATTATAGACGATCAGTGGGGTCGACTTTTTCGATAACACACATGCTTCAGTGAATCAAATTAATTTATTTAAATTACATCAAATGTGTTAATAAAATATATGTTTTTTTTTGATTAGTGACTATTTTAGTGGTTACTGTAGGTCAAACTGTACAAAATATGTCTCTAGATTTTCTTTTTTTTTTTTTAGGCTACATGCCTACATATTTGTTTTGTGAATGTTTAAGATGTCAAACAGTGCTCTAGATCTGCCAGTTTCAGAATGTTGAATGATATTTTCCCTACTATTGACTGGTGCCATTCAATGCATCATCATGCGTTCAATCAAATGCACATTTATATTATACATTTTTAATTTTTAATATTTAGGAAAACTAACATTGAAGAAAGCTATTTCTCCCCCCATACATCTTGTTTTGATGTTCTTCAGGGAGATCAAGCATTAATTAGGAGGGTCAATCCAAACCCCCCTGTAAATTTGCACCATGGTTGTTGGAATAATTAGGTAGAAATAAATGCAGATTATTAGACAATGAAAGTGTTTTTGACCTTGCATGCAGATCAGCCCGTTGTTAGAGACCCCCAAAACCAAATCATGACCTTTTATAATTCATAATAGGGGCTCTTTAAGAGAAATAAATACGTTTTCATTTTCAAAAATAGGATGGAGATGGAAATGTTTCGATTGGTGAACAAGCATATGAATGATAATACTAATGCTGCGTTCACATCAGACCAAGAAGCGCCAAGCATGAGTGATTTACATAAGTCAAGATGCGAATAGACATCCTGCGCAACTTCATTTGCGCGAATCGTGTCATTCGCACCATTGAATTGTTGCAAGTTGAGCGTTTTGCATGATTGACCCATGAATCGCTCGAGTTGGAAAATCTGAACTTTAGCAGACATTCCCGCTGCGTTAACTAATCAGAGTTTTCTCTGGCAGGTGTGTGATTATGACTGCCTGTTATTGGTGTCTTTTTTTCTCAGTTATAATTAAAAGTCCATGTTTGTGTGTAAAATTAAAATGCATTAAAATTATTTAACATTTTTCTTTTAAATGAACTAATCTAAAACTTTTCAGCACTGCTTCTAATAATACTAATTATAAAAGTTCAACAAATCCTGATATTATACTGATTTCTGAAGGATCATGTGACTCTGAAGACTGCAGTAGTGATGCTGGATAAATCAGCTGTACATCACAGATATGTTACACACTCTCAGAAAAAAATGGTACAATGTTGTACCAAAGAAGGTACAAACCCTTGTCACTGGGGCAGTACCTTTGTATGGGACAGAATTGCACCTTAAGACAAAGAAACAAGTGAAGTTTCATAAACTAATTTCGAGAGGAGCACGTGATATGATTGAACACTGCTGGCCACTCATCCGTGATCAGTAATAATCCAATCAGAGTGATCCTAGCTTAATATAAATGGATCACTTTCTCCTTATTGCTCTATCTTCGTTTTGGAAGAATCCTTCTCTCCACACCATCTCCTCCTTTTTATCCCCTTTCTAAAAGGGAAGCTATCGAGACCTACCTGATCTCGGCTCCCCTGACATGCTTATTGACCGGGCGGGAGCCCTGGGCTCAAATATATCCGAGCTCAGGGTTCTCTCCCGGGACAGCATGCCAAACCTGCTTTAAATGCCAAGCATATCTAAGTGGGAACTCTTGAAATTTGGACCGTTGCCGTTTGTAGGACATAATTTGTGCCAAGGGAAACCAAAATGTACCTTTGGTTTTTAAAACCTGCAGATACAAAGTTGTACTTTCATTAAAGGTACAAATCTGATCCTTAAAGGTACGACCACAGTGACAAGACACTTTGTACCTTCACAGTGTCAAAAATGCTTACCAAACATTTATTTAAAATGCCTTTAATGTTTAGTTTACAATGCCTTTAGTGTATTTTTTACCAGGTGTTTTGTAATATTGTATTATAGAACTTAATAATTAAGGTTTATGTTTCTTTCTTCTAGAAATTATTCATAAAATCACTTTGCCTTTCCAGTCATATTTATTTTCACTGGTATTGTAATAAAGATAAAGTTAATCAATACTTTTGAAACCTTTTATATGGGAGCAATTGTGTACCTGCATTTCAATTGTACCATAAAAAGGTACAGAACAGTATAATAAGTCTCTTCTGCATCATATAAGGTACAATCTTTACAGTTTAAGGTACAAAACAGCTCCTCAAGGAACAATATTTGTACCACCGTGTACCTGTTTTTCTGAGAGTGCACCTAACTATATATTCACATCTAAAAATGACATTTAGAACTATGATAATATTTAACATTTTAAATGTATTTTTGATCAAACAAATGCATCCTTGATGCTCAGAGGAGACATACTTTGCAAATTTTAACCGCTAATATTAATGTGTTTCTTCTAACCTCAGGCTGTACAGTTGCTCTTATTTTGCCGCCAAAACACAAGATCAACATGCTTTAATCATCAGTCTCAGATCAGTCGGTTTCCATGGCGATGACGACAGCGTCAGTGGGCGGAGTCACAGATGAGGCAGGCCACGCCTCTTTCCCACCCCCATCCACCGGCAGCTGTCTGGCTCTAGCAGAACAATCCGGACTATCATGAAGATCGTTCACCGTCCCAATGGCGGACTCTGTGGGTAAATTTTCATCTTCATCCTCCTCATCTTCCTCACGTTCAACACGGCAACGGCAAACCTCAATACCAGAGTCTCCGGTCAGCCGTCGCTGCTGAAAGTGTGTTTGGTCCACATCCAGATCACTGACAGCAGAATCGCGGCGCTCGGGTTCAACACCAGGAGAAAACAGAGCGTTTCTGGGTGGAGACTGAGGGGGCGGAGCTACTGGCTCCTCCCTCTTCTGCTCGGGTTGAGCACCAATCGGATCAGAGATGGAAAAGAGATGCGAAGATGAAGTGGAAATGCTAAGGCTGGTGATATTCTTTGTCGTCGGACTGTCAATGTTACTAGTGCTAATCGCTTGGGATGCTTCTAATATCTCGTTATTGTTATTAACGTTATCTGTGCTGCTGCTGCTACTTTTGATCTTCTGCACCACTTTGGAACCTGGAGAGGCGGGGCCTGGAGGCTCTGCTTCCTCAGGCGATTGGTCATTGAGCGCTGGAATGTTCTCGATGTGCATAACTGCTGAGTGGGTGTGGCCAGGCTCATTGAGGGAGGGTGTGGAGGCGTGGCTTGTGTCAGTCTCGTCGGTGAGCTGGGCGGAAGAAGGGGAGGAGCTACAGGGTGAAGACGGACAGCAGGAGTCACAGGAGCAGCTGGTGTAGTTGTCGGAGCTCTGTGATGACATTATGTGACTCGGGCCAGGGTGGGCGGAGCCTCGCGGGTAAGCCACCGAGCTGTAGGGAGGGGGCGGGGTGCTGGGCTGTGCTGCTACTTCCTCATAAGACGGCAGTTTGAGTGATGCGAGAAAACCTGCCAATGAGAACTTAAGGTTAACTAGTGGATCATAGTTTGTGTTCATAACAACGATGTGTTAAAAATGGAAAATTAGCATAGTAAATTCCCTGTGGTAAATATACATCTTAACCTGACTCAAAAGATATCGCCTAACAACATAAGTTTTGCAATACATTGGCACACAAATTTGTTTTTGAGCTTTGTAGTGGTTTATACTTTATCAAACAACGATGTACTAAAAATTGGAAAACTAGCGTAGTAAACACCCCATAGTTAAACGCACACCTTGATCGGACACTTAGATATAGATAGTGGATGTTTTACAGGATGTTTGGCACACAAAAGCATTCTTGGAGCTTCATAGTAATTTATACTTTGTGTACACAACAACGATGTACTTAAAATGGAAAAATAGCATAGTACATTCCGTTTAGTAAGTGCGCAACTTGACCCGACTCAGAAGATTTTGGCAAACAAAGTCGTTTTTACAGTTTTTGGCACATAAAAGTGTTCTTGGAGTTTTGTATGATTACAGTTTAACCACTTAAGTCACATGAGCTGTTTTGACAATGTTTACTGTTTCTTTTCTGGACTTTTCTGAGCGTCTCGGGACCCTTGTTGTCTAGGTAGGATGAGGGAGCTCTCGGATTTCATCTAAAATGTCTTTATTTCTGTTTGAAGATGGGGATTGGAACGACATGAGGGTGAGTAATTAATTACAGAATTTTTTTTTCGGGTGAACTAACTCTTTAATGTTCAAAATTAGAATTTTCGGGGGGTATTTTTTTATGTCTCAAATAAAAATGAAAAAAACTTGAGCATAATAAAGGTCCGTTCACACATAGCATGATAAAATAGTTCTGAATTTAAAACTGAGGTCAGACGACAGCTCTAAACATAAAGATGAAGAGAAACAATTTGGCGTGTTTGTTATTACACAAACTGACCAATCTCTAATTTTACTATGTGATTTTATAGATTACCAAACTGGATTCACTGGTTAGATTCCCTAGTAGCACACTGAGGACACCTGCTGGTTAAAAAAGGTGATGCAAAATTATAAACTCAGTAATTTGTGTTTTTATTCCACTACACTGACTCTAATCGCTAAATTCACTATTAGATTAGGCAGATTACACAAGCTGGATTCACTGGTTAGATTCGCTAGTAGCACACTGAGGACACCTGCTGGTTAAAAGGAGATAATGCAAAAGTATAAACTAAGAAAATTGTGTTTTTATTCCACTACACTGACTCTGATTGCTAAATTTACTATTTGATTAGGCAGATTACACGAGCTGGATTCACTGGTCAGATTTGCTAGTAGCACACTGAGGACACCTGCTGGTCAAAATGAGGTAATGCAAAAAGTATAAACTAAGAAAATTGTGTTTTTATTACACCACACTGACTCTAATGGCTAAATTCACTATTAGATTAGGGAGTTTACAAAAGCTGGATTCACTGGTCAGATACGCTAGTAGCACACTGAGGACACCTGCTGGTTAAAAGGAGATAATGCAAAAGTATAAACTAAGCCATTAGTGTTTTTATGTCACTACATTGACTCTGATTGCTAAATTTACTATTTGATTAGGCTGATTACACAAGCTGGATTCACTGGTCAGATTCCTTAGTAGCACACTGAAAATGCCTGCTGGTTGAAAAAAGGTGATGCAAAAGTATAAACTCAGTAATTTGTGTTTTTATTCCACTACACTGACTCTAATGGCTAAATTCACTATTAGATTAGGCAGATTACACAAGCTGGATTCACTGGTCAGATTCGCTAGTAGCACACTGAAAATGCCTGCTGGTAAAAAGAGCTAATGCAAATAGTATAATTTAAAAAAATCATTCGTCAGTGTGGATGCAAATATGTTTCTATTTAGATTTACAGTCATCGTGCTTGGTGTGAATGGGCCTTAACATGATGAGTGTGAGGTGTTCTTACTGAGGTCAAACATGGAGGACGGGTAGCTGCAAGCTCCGTGATATGCCATCAGGTTGATCTCTCTCTGCCTCTGCTGTTGCTGGACACGCTGCTTAGCCTGACGGTGGCGATATGCGCAGCAGCAGCTAAAGAGGATTAGCATACTCCACAGCAGCCAAAACCCTGAAACACACATACATAAATTAATAATTTCTTTAAGCTAGTTATAGTTAGAGGCATTTACATCGCAAATAATAATAGAAATGTATTATCATAAAAAAAATTTCACTATAAGTAAGGGATAATGCACATCTAGCTGTGGCTATTGCAGAGTGAAGAGTAAAACTGCAGTTTTATTAGCTGTTGTAGAAGACTGAACGGTTTATTCTGAATCAGCACCGGCTGCATCTACATTATGCTGATTATTACACACCTACTGGACCCTACACTGTTAGAACATGTTAAACATTGATCTGAGCTCTTTAATTAAACATAAAACTTGCAGAAAGAAAAACAGCTGAATGGAGCTACACTAACCTACATATTAATATTATAATTCAGTCACTAGATGGCGCCAAACAGCTGAGTGACAGATAAGCACATCATTATTCTCACTGCTATTCGCCGCCAGTTTATCAGGAAGTGAGGATTTTGTTGACTTTGACTTACTGCTTATTATTTGCAAATGTTTTATGTTTATATATTCCAGCTGTGCTCACAAGTCTAACTACCATCTTTGGATGGAAACACAGCATTTTGTTATCATAATTGTGGGTTATTTTATTAACTTTTATTGTAAAAACAGTATAATTAAAGTTATTGAGCTACATTTAAAATGTCTCACAAAAATACCTATTCAATAAAAAATTATTACAAAACATTTTCGAGTTCGGTTTTCATCCAAAAGCATCCAGAGTTTTTGATTTCTGCCCAGAATGTTTATTTTGATGCATCTTTAGCATTGGTGTTTGTTGTTGCTGGACTCACATCACAGCTCATAGTAGTATTTATCAGGAAGTGATGATTTTGTTCTCTTTTGTTTCTAATTGAATGGAAACGCTGCTTTATTTGGCTTATTTATTTTATTTTATTTATGTGATATTCCAGTTTTGCGCACATCTCTAATGGCAACATAGCTACTAAATAACATTTTATTATCAATAAAATTTAGTTATTTTATTGGCTGTTTTCTTTATTGAAGTTACATTTAAAATGTCTCTTTTTTTTTTTTTAAATCCCCAAAAAATCGAAAATATTTTCATGTATTTTACTAAATTGTCTAATTTATTTTATTATTATTGTTATTTTATTGGCAATGCTGTGGCACAGTAGGTAGTGCTGTTGCCTCACAGCAAGAAGGTTGCTGGTTCGAGCCTCGGCTGGGTCAGTTGGCGTTTTAGTGTGGAGTTTGCATGTTCTCCCTGCGTTCGCGTGGGTTTCCTCCGATTTCCCCAAAGACATGCAGTACAGGTGAATTGGGTAGGCTAAATTGTCCGTAGTTTGTGTGTGTGAATGAATGTGTATGGATGTTTCCCAGAGATGGATTGCAGCTGGAAGGGCATCCGCTGCGTAAAACATATATGCTGGATAAGTTGGCGGTTCATTCCGCTGTGGCGACCCCAGATTAATAAAGGGACTAAGCCCTAAAGAAAATGAATTAATGTTATTTTAATTACTAACAAGCGTCACGGTGGCTCAGTGGTTAGCACTGTGGCCTCACAGCAAGAAGGTCGCTGGTTTGAGTTCCAGCTGGCTCAGTTGGTGTTTCTGTGTGGAGTTTGCATGTTCTCCCCGTGTTCATGTGGGTTTCCTCCGGGTGCTCCGGTTTCCCCCTCAGTCCAAACACATGCGCTATAGGAGAACTGATCAACTAAATTGGCCGTAGTGTATGAGTGTGTGTGTGTGAATGTGAGAGTGTATGGGTGTTTCCCAGTACTAGGTTGAGGCTGGAAGGGCATCCGGTGTGTATAACATATGCTGGAATAGATAGTGGTTCATGCCGCTGTGGCGACCTCTGAACTAGAGACTTTTATGTGATATTCCAGTTTTGCGCATGAATTTAATTCACATTTTTGGATGGAAACACAGCTATTGGTGTGTGTTGCGCAGCACTCACACCACAGCTCATAGTAGTATGTGCAGCAGCCGGTCTCCTGGCAGCAGTGTCCGGTCTGGCACAGGTATCCGCTGGCGCTGTTGGTGCCAGGGCAGTAGCGCGGGCTGCCCAGCAGAGGCAGCGTCCCTGAACTGTGGTACTCCATGCCCTGCAGCAGCGCGTGCCGCCAGCGAAACACTCGCTCCTCCGCTTCCTCCAGAACTGCTGCTACGGCGAGACTGGCGGAGTCTGAAAGACACAAGCGCAATCTGACATCAGTACATCTGCATGATTTTAGATGTTAGTATCAGTGTTGTTAGTCTTAAATGTGCCATGAAGTACTTTAACATGCATTTTTTTATTCAGCGTTTGACATAATCTCAGTCGAAACATGAAGAGAGGGTGGGGCATAGAGTAGCTCCGCCCCTATTTAAAAGACAGCTAATAGCTTTGTGTTTTCGTACAGCTTTGCCCAATAATATCCAGCTGCAGACCTGCAGACCCACACACGCTTTAGGCACACACACAATCTAGCACACACGATGTAGGCAAACCGTACAGTATATGGTTATGACGGATGCTAATGTTATAAACGTCTTCTTGGATATTCATTCATTCCTTATCAACTGCTTTTCCAGGGCCAAGTCGCGAGGGAAGCAGTCTTAGAAGAACCCCAGACTTCCCTCTCCTCAGACACTTCCTCCAGCTCCTCCGGGGGGATCCCGAGGTGTTCCCAGGTCAGCCAAGAGATCCAGCGTGTCCTGGGTCTTCCCGAGGCCTCCTCCCGATGGAACATGCATGGAACACCTCCATAGGTTGGCATTCAGGAGGCATCCGAAACAGATGCCGGAGCCACCTCAGCTGGCTTCTCTGGATGTGGAGGAGCAGCGGCTCTACTCCAAGCCCCTTCCAGGTGACAGAGCTCCTCACCCTGTCTATAACGCCCCCCACTCACACGGGGCTTCAGACTCAATGTTTGACTGAAGGCGTGTCTGAAGTTGAAGCTAAAGCGATCGTCGTATCAGCGTCAGCCAATGAAATTCAGTCAGCAATAGGCCACTGTCTAGCTGGTGTATTTGCATACAGCGATCTGATTCGCTGACTCTTCCGTTGGCGCTTGAAAAGTTGAGCTAGTCCCAACTTCTGCAGCAAGCAACACCTCTGAAGCGGCGCCGACGGATCCACAATGCAGTCCGGCAACGCCTGACGTCACTCATTCAAAGTGAATGGGAAGCGTTGACGCTGACGCCCCGTGTGAAAGGGGCGTAATGCTGTGTTTACACCAGACGCAGAACGCGCGGATAAATCGCGCTATTCGCGCATAAATAGCCGCGTCAGCATTTGAGTTTACTCGCTTCATTCACGCGTCCAATTAACTTCAGAACAGACGTGGATTCACGTGATGGGCGGGGCTTCTGTCTGCCCGGTGACTAAAGGTTCGTTGCTTAAAGGCTAACATGGATTTTATAAAGAAACCAACAGTGTTTATGTACTTTATGAAGGCTGTAAAACAGCGTCGATACGTTTAGGGTCGTTTCTGAGTCCTTTACATGCTTTCAGAGGTGCATCCAGCTCTTTAAGCTCATAGACTCCTCCAGAAACTGAACCTGGATCACGGAGGCTTTCAACGGTGCTTCAGACTGAGCCAAGCCTAGTTTGATGACTTGTTGTCTGTGTCGCCTGGAGGATTTCCCCTGGGACACCATCAACAGGTTCTACGTCACAATCACGCCACCACAAGAGCAAGCTTCTGATTGGTTAACGCGGAGCGAATGTCTGCTAAAGTTCAGATTTTCAAACTCGAGAGATTCGCGCGAAACGCTTGTTAAGCGCGTCAAACGCTCAATTCGCCCCGCGCCATTCGCACAATTTGCGTCATTCGTGCCGCGCCATTCGCATGTATCGCGCCGCAGGATGTCTATTCGCGCGTTTGCATTGACTTAACATGTAAATCACTCCCGCTTGACGCGCACTCCGCGTCTGGTGTGAACGCAGCATCAGAGTACGCTCTGCCACCCTGCAAAGGAAACTCATTTCGGAGGCTTGTATCCAAGATCTTGTCCTTTTGGTCGTGACCCATAGCTCATGACCATAGGTGAGAGGAGGACCATTGATTGACCAGTAAATCAGAAGGACTACCAGAACAACTCTAAGGTTTTAATCTCTTGTTAAGTCAGTTCAGAGTTCAAGTTTAAACTCCGAATTGATGTACCTCCTTACTGAAACAGCCCCCTGGCCCACTAACTTATATATAACAAGTTAGTATCTCCTAACAGTGCAGTTTACAGTTAGTAAAATCTAAATATTAGCCAAATGATAAAGTTTTTGAAAGGTTTTGAAAAATATGGACACAAACACAGACATTTGTGAGATCCTTTACCTGTTGAAGGACACGGGTGTCCATATATACTGTCAGGATCATCTATAAACAAGAAGAAAAAGCATTATGAATTATCCACCATATCTGACATCAACACATTTTTAACCCTAAACTAATATTCTACAAATGCACCATTAATTTAATTGAACACATTTGTGTTAATTATATAAAGTTGAAGACAAATTTACTCTCAATATTTCCCAAGTGATTATTTAACAGAGGGCATCACTGTGGTGCAGTGGGTAGCACGATCGCCTCACAGCAAGAAGGTCGCTGGTTTGAGTCTCGGCTGGGTCAGTTGGTGTTTTTGTGTGGAGTTTGCATGTTCTCCCCGTGTTGGTGTGGGTTTCCTCCGGGTGCTCCGGTTTCCCCCACAGTCCAAACACATGCGCTATAGAAACTAAATTGGCCATTGTGTGTGTGTGTGTGTGTGTATGTGTGTGTATGTATGTGTGTGTGTGTGTGTGTGTGTGTGTGAATGAGTGTGTATGGGTGTTTTCCAGTGTTGGGATTGTGGCTGAAAGGGCATCCGCTGTGTAAAACATATGCTGGATAAGTTGGCGGTTCATTCCGCTGTGGTGACCCCTGATGAATAAAGGGACTAAGCTGAAAAGAGAATTAATGAATAAATGATTAACAGAGGCCTTTTTCACAGTATTTACTGGGGCTGCTCGATTTTAGAAAAATTACACATTGCAATAATTTTTATTCTGTGATATTTATTTTGCGATTATGAATACAATTTTACAAAATGACTTGAATAACTGTTTGAAAAAATATATGATGTAAGATTGATTGAGATGATTGTGTAGGGGACGCATCTGCATAAAATATAAACAATCAAACTAAAAAAAGACACAAATTAAATGAAAAATCTAATGTAAAATAATATTGCATAGTCTTCGTTGTGTAATCAGTTCAATAAATTGTCATTAATATTTTTTATTACAAATGGCACAATTTCTCATGTCTTTACACTTTTAAAACCCTCAAACAGTCACAGAGCCCAAAATACACTTGTAATATGATCAATTATAATCCAGACTCAATATTGTGTACACTCACGATGTGACTATTGTGTATTATGAAATTGTGATATCGATGTTGAAATGACATCGTTGAATTATTAGCCCCTGTTTATTTTTCCCCAATTTCTGTGTAACGGAGAGCAGATTTCTTCAACACATTTCTAATCATAATAGTGTTAATAACTCATCTCTTATAACTGATTTATTTTCTCTTTGTCATGATGACAGTAAATAATATTAGACTAGATATTCTCTTAAGACACTAGTATTCAGCTTAAAGTGACATTTAATGGCTTCACTAGGGTAAATAAGTTGATTAGGCAGGTTATTGTGTAACAAAAAAGACTATCAAAAATATAGCTTAAGGGGGATAATAATATTGACCTAAAAATGGAGTTTAAAAAATAAAAAATTGCTTTTATTCTAGCCAAAATAAAACAAATAAGACTTTCTCCAGAAGAAAAAATATTATCAGACATACTGTGAAAATTTCCAGAATCTGTTAAACATCATTTGGGAAATATATATTTAAAAAAAACTCAAATGGGGGGAAATAATCCTGACTTTAACTGTATATAAGGCTAATAATTTGTTTTTCAACTGTATGTAGTTAACAAAAAGCTGTTATTGGCCTGAAAATATGAGGAAAATTAGGCCAAATATAGATTTTTTTTTCCGCACTGAATTAATCTATATATGTAATCAAACTTTCAAGCCATACATCAGCAAATATCACACACACAACAGGCTCGAACAGAAGCAGATGAAGAACATTACAGATGCTAGCACTGAGCTTCAGCTAAATGATGCTCTGTCTGCACCTGCGGTAATAATAATGATAACTACAACAAAGCTGTGTGTTATAGTAATAATTATACAACAGCACTAACCTTTCTGAAAGCCTAGAGTCCACCTCAGCGATGCCTGTTATTGTGTTAGTATTTTATATCCGTCGTAATGATTTCTGATTCGCTCATTTTCTCCTCATATTCTGCACCGAGCGTCTCCCTCCGTCCGCCATTTTCACCCGCATCAGCAGCACACACGGACGAAAACGCGGTGCTGTTTTAACCGTAAACCGAGCTTTACACGGTAAATTAAGCTAATTACGAGTGTTTTTTACTCGAATACATCATAATCTCATCTTATAACAGACGGCGCCTGGCTGCAGACATCATGTCATGAAGGTTTATCGGATCTGATGCTGATTGGCTGCTGTAGCAGGATGCGGACCAATCAGAGCAGACGTGCGGTTATCCCAGCAACAGTTGAAGACGGTGTGAGCGCATTTATAAAGGGGTGAAGTGTAGAAGGGATACAGCTGCGGATACTCACAGCTGCAGATAGCGTAATTTTTGTGACACTGTAAGACAATAATTTATATTTTTATATTAATTTGAGGGGTTGAGATAGGGGTAGGCGTTAATAAAATACAATGTATTGAGTAATTTAATAAATATTTTGAACAATACGCGGTATAATTACCAGGGAAAAGGGTTATTTCTAGAAGGGATACAGTTGCGGCGAGAAGTTAACGAGAATTATTTAAATTATTTATTAACTGCATTAATTGTATTTTATTAATATATACCCTTACCAAACCCTCACAGTAACGTATTAAAACAGTAGTTACAACGAGTATTATTTATATTATTTATTAAATTACTCAATAAATTATATTTTGTTAAAGTATACCCCAACCAAACCCTCACAGTAAAGTAAAAACTGTATTTATAATGAGAAATATTCATTTTATTTATTGAATAACTTATTAAATTGTATTTTATTTAACGTCTACCACGACTAAATCATCACAGCAATATAAAAACAGTAATTAAAACCAGAAATATTCATATTATTTATTAAATTACTCATTAAATTGTATATATTAACGTCTACCCTTATAAACCCTCACAGTAATGTAAAAACAGTAATTATAGCGAGAAATATTCATATTATTTATTAAATTACTCATCAAATTGTATTTTATTAAAGTATACCTCAACCAAACCCGCGCAATAATATAAAAACAATAATTAAATTGAGTATTATTCATATTATTTATTAAATTACTCATTAAATTATATTTCTTAAAGTTTACCCTATTAAACCCTCACAGTAAAGTAAAAAACAGTAATTATAATGAGTATTATTTATATTTTTGATTAAATTACTCATTAATTGTATTTTATTTAATGTCTACCCCAACCAAACCCCTTAAAGTAAAGTATAAACAGTAATTATAATGAGAAATATTCATATTATTTATTAAATTACTCATTGATTTGTATTTTATTTAACGTCCACCCCTACTAAATCATCACAGCAATATAAAAACAGCAATTAAAACCAGAAATATTCATATTATTTATTAAATTACTCATTGATTTGTATTTTATTTAAAGTCCACCCCTACTAAATCATCACAGCAATATAAAAACAGCAATTAAAACCAGAAATATTCATATTATTTATTAAATTACTCATTGATTTGTATTTTATTTAAAGTCCACCCCGACTAAATCATCACAGCAATATGAAAACAGCAATTAAAACCAGAAATATTCATATTATTTATTAAATTACTCATTGATTTGTATTTTATTTAACGTCCACCCCTACTAAATCATCACAGCAATATAAAAACAGTAATTAAAACCAGAAATATTCATATTATTTATTAAATTACTCATTAATTTGTATTTTATTTAAAGTCCACCCCTACTAAATCATCACAGCAATATAAAAACAGTAATTAAAACCAGAAATATTCATATTATTTATTAAATTACTCATTAATTTGTATTTTATTTAACGTCCACCCCTACTAAATCATCACAGCAATATAAAAACAGCAATTAAAACCAGAAATATTCATATTATTTATTAAATTACTCATTAATTTGTATTTTAATGTCTACCCTTCTAAACCCTCACAGTAACGTAAAAACAGTAATTAAATTAAGTATTATTCCTATTATTTATTAAATTACTCATCAAAATTGTATTTTATTTAACCTCTACCAACCATCAAAGTAATATAAAATGAGTCTCTCAACTGAATCTTGTCAATTTATTTTGTGTTTTCATATATGAATGTATCTTCCACTGTTACTGACTGTATAATGCAAGTAAAGGAAATACAGTAGTAAATATATAAGTGGATAGGAAGCAGTTACTATGGTATACCACTGCAATTTATTACATTGTGCTGTTGTAAATCCTAAAGTATACTATGGCATTTTTCAAGTGAGAAGTAAAGGAGTACACACACAGTACATTAACATAATTCATGCATTCATTTTCTTTTTGGCTTAGTCCCTTTTTTAATCTGGGATCGGCAACTTATCCAGCATGTGTTTTACACAGCGGATGCCCTACCAGCTGCAACCCATCACTGGGAAACATCCACATCACTCATTCACACTCATACACTGTGGAGAATTTAGCTTACCCAATACACCTCATGTCTTTGGTTTTGTGGGAGAAACCGGATCACCCAGAGGAAACCCACGCCAACACGGGGAGAACATGCAAACTCCACACAGAAACACCAACCGACCCACCACTAACTGATCGTGCTACCCACTGCACCACATTTACATAATACATTTTGTAAATAAATATAATCAGTGACGGATAAAGACTTTCCAGATTTACTTTAAAGATGAGTAAAAGACATTCATAAAATAAACATTTTAATCAATTACAGGTGCAAAATCCTGTTTGATCTGCAAAAGAAAAGATAATTATGTTAACTTCATCGTTCGACCACTAGAGGGACTTGAAGGCCTGTTTTTATTAGACGATATTAGTGTTTAATGCGTGACTTTTCAGTCCTGCTGCATAACTTTACAGATGGATTGATGATGTATTTCATCAATTAAAAATGTACTTTTTTATGCATCTATTTAATCATCATCATCCCATTTATTAGCATGTGTTATTCCATATGTAGGCTGATGTGCCCATATTTACCTCACATTTTTTAAACAGATTGGCAGAACTCTTCAGGATGTGGTGTTTGTGGCATAAAGACAAAAGTGTTAAATACTTCTCTCTTTTTCTCACTGCTTACACACACATCTGTCCATCAGAGGAAGAGGAGAGAGAGAAAGAGCGGGTATAATGGCAGCACTTCAGACCTCAGATTTGACGTGTTTGTGTGTTGTTCTGATTTGCTCTGGACTACTGGAGTTCTCTACAGGTATGATTGAGAGACCTTGGCCATATTTACTATCAAACACACTGTGCTTTGTTTTGTTCGAGTAGTTTGCGGTCATTTTAAAGACGGAATTATGGTATTATTCCAATTAAAAATAGATTTAGAAGAAATAACCATTGCAGTTCTGCTTCTATGGGATTTCTGCTTTTAATTTGTTGAGCTTTGCATTGATTTACCGCTAAAATGGAGTGTTACACAAATAGCAGTCTCACCATGGCTACTGTGGGTGCACAATTATCTTTAATACACAGACAGCAGTGTGCTCAGTGGAATGAGAAAATGCATTCAAAAAAATGTAATCAAAGTGAATAAGATGAGGGGACAAGGCTAAATATGTTTGGTCCATCAAATGTTTTTGATACTGATATAAGTTCAAAAGTTTATACTGTAAATCTGTTTCTTGTATATACACACACATACACGCACACACACACTCACACACACACACAGATATATATATATATATATATATATATATATATATATATATATATATATATATATATATATATATATATATATATATATTTATATATATATATATATATATATATATATATATATATATATCTGTGTGTGTGTGTGTGTGTATATGTACATTTATTTATTTTATTTTCAGCTTAGTCCCTTTATTAATCCGGGGTCGCCACAGCGGAATGAACCACCAACTTATTCAGCATATGTTTTACACAGCGGATGCCCTTCCATGTGCAACCCAGTAATGGGAAACATTATATATAATATATAATTATTATTATTAGTAGTAGTATTATATTTCTCAAATGGGGCTAAATGGTTGCGCAGTGGTTAGCACGATCGCCTTACAGCAAGAAGTTCACTGGTTCAAGCCTTGGCTGGGTCAGTTGGTGTTTCTGTGTGGAGTTTGCATGTTCTCCTCGTGTTGGCGTGGGTTTCCTCTGGGTGCTCCGGTTTCCCCCACAGTCCAAACACATGTCATGTGGTACAGGTGAATTGGGTTAGCTAAACTGTCCATAGTGCATGTGTGTGAATGAGTGAGTATGGATGGGTTGCACCTGGAAGGGCATCCGCTGTGTAAAACAAATGCTGGATAATTTGGCGGTTCATTCTGCTGTGGCGACCCTTGATTAATGTAGGGACTAAGCCGAAAAGAAAATTAATGAATGAATATTTCCCAAATGATGTTGAACAGATTCAGTTGTTCTTCTAGAGAAAGTCTTATTTGCTTTATTTCGGCTAGAATAAAATCAGTTTTTAATTGTTTTAAACCCATGTTAAGCTCAAAATTATTAACCCTCCTTGAGCAATATTAGTTTTAGATTGTCTACAGAACAAACCACTGTTATACAATGACTTGTTATAATTATTAAATAACTCCCAGAGTTAAATTAGATTAGCTTAAAATCACTAAATCAGATTAGACCATTAGCCTCTCGCTTCAAAATGCAAAAATGTTACTGAAGATTATCTGAATGGATTAAAAATGGTAAAATGATGTATAACTATATTAAAAAGCAGTAGATTACAAATGTAAGCTTGTTTAATATGTATTGTGTGTTCAGGTTGTTCAGTATATTAGTCAGTGATCAGCTGTTCTCCAGGAGAGTCTGTGCTGCTGCCCTGCGGAGACGCCGGACACTCAGACGTCCAGTGGTTTTACTCAGAGTTCACATCTGCATCTCCTGAATACTCTGTGTTTCCAGCGGACGACATGAAGGTGCAGAGATTTAAAGACAGAGTTCAGATTCACAGAAATCACTCACTGTCTATCACTCATCTGACTGTTGACGACACTGGAAAGTACAGGTGTCTCAGTAACACCATTCAGCTAACTGTTGAAGGTGAGGAGCGTTGGTTATTACTGTAATAACAGTATATGCAGACCAGCTATAAACGTCAATCTTTTAGTTAGTGCCGGTTATATATTCATAACATCATTCATAAATTAGTGTTTGTTTTCTAGCACTTATAGAATTATTATGTGACTAAGTAAATACTGAAAAAATACTATAGTAGTTTATATATATATATATATATGTGTGTGTGTGTGTGTGTGTGTGTGTATGTATTGGTGTATTGTAGTATCATATAATCTGTAGTTGTAGAAAACTGCAGTATTGGCTCATTTGTATATATTACTAGAATTGCGAATTGCTGTTACCATAGCAACTGTAGTATCACCACAACAGATCAACTACTACATTTGTTGTGTTACCGTATCTATTACAGAATTACTACCATGGATCAATTACTACAGGTAATGTGTTACCATAATAACTATAGAATTACCACAACAGATCAATTACTGCAGTTGTGTTACCATAACAACTATAAAATTACTGCGCCAGATCGATTACTACGGTTGTTGTTACCATAGCAACTATAGAATTGCCACAACAGATCAATTACTGCAGTTGTGTTACCATAGCAACTATAAAATTACTGCAGCGGATTGATTACTACAGTTGTTGTTACCATAGCAACTATAAAATTGCCACAACAGATCAATTACTGCAGTTTTGTCACCATAGCAACTATAAAATTACTGCAACGGATCGATTACTACGGTTGTTGTTACCATAGCAACTATAGAATTTCCACAACAGATCAATTACTGCAGTTGTGTTACCATAGCAACTATAAAATTACTGCAACGGATCGATTACTACAGTTGTTGTTACCATAGCAACTATAGAATTGCCACAACAGATCAAATACTGCAGTTGTGTTACCATAGCAACCATATAACTACTGCAAAGGATTGATTACTACAGTTGTTGTTACCATAGCAACTGTAAAATTGCCACAACAGATCAATTACTGCAGATGTTACCATATCAACTATAAAATTATTGCAACGGATCGATTACTACAGTTGTTGTTACCATAGCCACTACAGTTGTTGTTACCATAGCAACTATAGAATTGCCACAACAGATCAATTACTGCAGTTTTGTCACCATAGCAACTATAAAATTACTGCAACGGATCGATTACTACGGTTGTTGTTACCATAGCAACTATAGAATTTTCACAACAGATCAATTACTGCAGTTGTGTTACCATAGCAACTATAAAATTACTGCAACGGATCGATTACTACAGTTGTTGTTACCATAGCAACTATAGAATTGCCACAACAGATCAAATACTGCAGTTGTGTTACCATAGCAACCATATAACTACTGCAAAGGATTGATTACTACAGTTGTTGTTACCATAGCAACTGTAAAATTGCCACAACAGATCAATTACTGCAGATGTTACCATATCAACTATAAAATTATTGCAACGGATCGATTACTACAGTTGTTGTTACCATAGCCACTACAGTTGTTGTTACCATAGCAACTATAGAATTGCCACAACAGATCAATTACTGCAGTTTTGTCACCATAGCAACTATAAAATTACTGCAACGGATCGATTACTACGGTTGTTGTTACCATAGCAACTATAGAATTTCCACAACAGATCAATTACTGCAGTTGTGTTACCATAGCAACTATAAAATTACTGCAACGGATCGATTACTACAGTTGTTGTTACCATAGCAACTATAGAATTGCCACAACAGATCAAATACTGCAGTTGTGTTACCATAGCAACCATATAACTACTGCAAAGGATTGATTACTACAGTTGTTGTTACCATAGCAACTGTAAAATTGCCACAACAGATCAATTACTGCAGATGTTACCATATCAACTATAAAATTATTGCAACGGATCGATTACTACAGTTGTTGTTACCATAGCCACTACAGTTGTTGTTACCATAGCAACTATAGAATTGCCACAACAGATCAATTACTGCAGTTTTGTCACCATAGCAACTATAAAATTACTGCAACGGATCGATTACTACGGTTGTTGTTACCATAGCAACTATAGAATTTTCACAACAGATCAATTACTGCAGTTGTGTTACCATAGCAACTATAAAATTACTGCAACGGATCGATTACTACAGTTGTTGTTACCATAGCAACTATAGAATTGCCACAACAGATCAAATACTGCAGTTGTGTTACCATAGCAACCATATAACTACTGCAAAGGATTGATTACTACAGTTGTTGTTACCATAGCAACTGTAAAATTGCCACAACAGATCAATTACTGCAGATGTTACCATATCAACTATAAAATTATTGCAACGGATCGATTACTACAGTTGTTGTTACCATAGCCACTACAGTTGTTGTTACCATAGCAACTATAAAATTGCCACAACAGATCAATTACTGCAGTTTTGTCACCATAGCAACTATAAAATTACTGCAACGGATCGATTACTACGGTTGTTGTTACCATAGCAACTATAGAATTTCCACAACAGATCAATTACTGCAGTTGTGTTACCATAGCAACTATAAAATTACTGCAACGGATCGATTACTACAGTTGTTGTTACCATAGCAACTATAGAATTGCCACAACAGATCAAATACTGCAGTTGTGTTACCATAGCAACCATATAACTACTGCAAAGGATTGATTACTACAGTTGTTGTTACCATAGCAACTGTAAAATTGCCACAACAGATCAATTACTGCAGATGTTACCATATCAACTATAAAATTATTGCAACGGATCGATTACTACAGTTGTTGTTACCATAGCCACTACAGTTGTTGTTACCATAGCAACTATAGAATTGCCACAACAGATCAATTACTGCAGTTTTGTCACCATAGCAACTATAAAATTACTGCAACGGATCGATTACTACGGTTGTTGTTACCATAGCAACTATAGAATTTTCACAACAGATCAATTACTGCAGTTGTGTTACCATAGCAACTATAAAATTACTGCAACGGATCGATTACTACAGTTGTTGTTACCATAGCAACTATAGAATTGCCACAACAGATCAAATACTGCAGTTGTGTTACCATAGCAACCATATAACTACTGCAAAGGATTGATTACTACAGTTGTTGTTACCATAGCAACTGTAAAATTGCCACAACAGATCAATTACTGCAGATGTTACCATATCAACTATAAAATTATTGCAACGGATCGATTACTACAGTTGTTGTTACCATAGCCACTACAGTTGTTGTTACCATAGCAACTATAGAATTGCCACAACAGATCAATTACTGCAGTTTTGTCACCATAGCAACTATAAAATTACTGCAACGGATCGATTACTACGGTTGTTGTTACCATAGCAACTATAGAATTTTCACAACAGATCAATTACTGCAGTTGTGTTACCATAGCAACTATAAAATTACTGCAACGGATCGATTACTACAGTTGTTGTTACCATAGCAACTATAGAATTGCCACAACAGATCAAATACTGCAGTTGTGTTACCATAGCAACCATATAACTACTGCAAAGGATTGATTACTACAGTTGTTGTTACCATAGCAACTGTAAAATTGCCACAACAGATCAATTACTGCAGATGTTACCATATCAACTATAAAATTATTGCAACGGATCGATTACTACAGTTGTTGTTACCATAGCCACTACAGTTGTTGTTACCATAGCAACTATAGAATTGCCACAACAGATCAATTACTGCAGTTTTGTCACCATAGCAACTATAAAATTACTGCAACGGATCGATTACTACGGTTGTTGTTACCATAGCAACTATAGAATTTTCACAACAGATCAATTACTGCAGTTGTGTTACCATAGCAACTATAAAATTACTGCAACGGATCGATTACTACAGTTGTTGTTACCATAGCAACTATAGAATTGCCACAACAGATCAAATACTGCAGTTGTGTTACCATAGCAACCATATAACTACTGCAAAGGACTGATTACTACAGTTGTTGTTACCATAGCAACTGTAAAATTGCCACAACAGATCAATTACTGCAGATGTTACCATATCAACTATAAAATTATTGCAACGGATCGATTACTACAGTTGTTGTTACCATAGCAACTATAGTTGTGTTACCGTAGCAACAACAGGATTACCACAACAGATCATTTCTAGTACTTTGTCCTGGTTTAAAAACCTCACAGTATTTACTCTAAATGACTATAGTAATTTTTTATGAGGTATTTATAATCTAATGTGTGATTGTTTGTCGTGTCTGCAGGTTGTTATGTGTTAGGAAATGAAAGATCAGTGGAGGTCAGCAGATATTCAGGAGATTCTGTGTTTCTCTCCTGTTTGATCAAATGTTCCACTCGACACAATCCAGCATCAGAGATCAGATGGAAATTACCCAACCACCGAGAAGTAAATAACTCTACTGGACTGAAGACACCCGATGGAGGCGGATTTCACATGTTTGACACCAACTCAGGGAATCTCACTCTGCTGATTTCTGACCTGACGGAGAAAGATGAAGGACTGTATTCATGCTGGATCAATGAGAATCAACACAAGAGCTTCAGTCTCACCATTAAAGGTAAAGAAATGGTGTGCTTTAAGAGATGTTGCCTCTGTTCAAGGTAAAACACATTCAGCTTCACAGACTACTTACTAGATGTTTGCTTTAAAATCAGTTTAAAACCTTAAACTATAATGCACCCACACCAACACGGGGAGAACATGCTAACTCCACACAGAAACACCAACTGACCTAGTTAGGACTCGAACCAGCGACCTTGTATATTAATTGCAGTAAATAACTGTAAAACAATGTTGTGCTCCTGCAGGCTGTGCTTTACCCGATCATCATCCTCATATTGTCATGATCTCAGATGTGGGGGAGTCTGTGCTGCTTCCGTGTTTCTGTGAAGATCCACAAACCAAACCCAAACACTTTGAATGGAGGCGCTCGGCTGAGAACGAGACGCTGCTTTCAGATGTTGAAGAATTGAACAGCAGATTTCAGACGATCAGAGATTCTGCTCATAATCTCTCCTTGTGGATCTGGAACCTGACGGAGGCCGATGGAGGAGTATATACATGTACAGTCAATGGAAAACACTCCACAAACATTCATCTCACTCTTACTGCAAAAACAAGTAAGACCAAGAGCTTGTGTGAAGCTTCAGATTAAAATAAGCAGCACATTAATAAGCATTATTTATACATTATTCATTTTTTGGGTTCAAAATTAACTTTTTTATGATGTTCATGGTTTTTTAAAAGTATTTTAATTCCTCTAACCTAACAAAAAAATGTGAAAAATGCAAGTATGAACAGGATTGAAAATGTAGGTATTGAACAGACGGAAATTATATAGTGACGTTCAGTATAAATTACGTTTATTATAAACACCAAGCCTGAACTTCCAAACATCCAAACATTCTTCAAAATATCTTATTTTGTGTTCAACAGAAGAAAGAAACATAAATCTTTTATAAGCAATTTTAATGGTGATGTGTCATGATGATGGTTGTTGGCATTACAGAAACGGTTCACTCATTTATTTCTCATTAAGACATTTTTTTCTGTTTTCTCAGATCCTGAAGATTTCACCTCAAATACTCTGACATGCTCTCTGATATCTCTCATCTGTCTGATGCTCATTCTGTTAGTGACTAGATGCATTTACTGGAGATTCACTACAGGTTTGAACAAGCATACACACACCATAAAAACAACGCTAAAGATGGCTTACATTTAATTTATTTTATTTATTTATTCAGTTTATATTCTGTTTAGCTGGGTGGATTTTTAGATACCAATTAAAGATTACAAAACAAAGACAATCTATACAATTCTCAATGCTATATGACTACTTTTACATTACATTTAGATTACTTTTATTGGCAATGCAATCTGACTACTTTTGGATTACATTTAGATTACTTTTATGGTAGCGTAATCTGACTACTTTTAGATTACATTTAGATTACTTTCATTGGCAATGCAATCTGACTACTTTTGGATTACATTTAGATTACTTTTATGGTAGCGTAATCTGACTACTTTTAGATTACATTTAGATTACTTTCATTGGCAATGCAATCTGACTACTTTTGGATTACATTTAGATTACTTTTATGGCAATGCAATCTGACTACATTTGGATTACATTTAGATTACTTTTATTGGCAATGCAATCTGACTACTTTTGGATTACATTTAGATTACTTTTATTATCAATGCAATCTGACTACTTTTGGATTACATTTAGATTACTTTTATGGCAATGCAATCTGACTACATTTGGATTACATTTAGATTACTTTTATTGGCAACGCAATCTGACTACTTTTAGAAAACAGCAGAATTACAACAACCAGTATTGAAAAGCATGAAATTCTCAGAAATACCAGCTGTGACATCAAATATTTAATCTAAAAAATACGATGTAATGTAATAATGAAAAAAACAGCAATATTGCATGTCACCATAAATGTATTACATGTGTTAAAAAGGAGAAAAAATGGGAGGATCAATGAATTGTGAGCAGTTAACTACCATTGTGTAAATAATATGTAATCCATAACAAAGTAACTGTAGTCTGATTACAAGTGTTTTAAAAAGTAGTTTACTCTAATTACATGTTCTTGATATTTTTAAACTGATTACATAATCCAGAATACACATAAACCAGCTCTGTTTATGCCTGTAAGTAAATCTGCAGCTAGGTACGTTTAATGGCTACTTTTGGATAACATTTAGATAACTTTTATTGGCAACACAATCTGACTACTTTTGGATTACATTTAGATTACTTTTATTGGCAACACAATCTGGCTACTTTTGGATTACATTTAGATTACTTTTAGGCAAACACAATCTGACTACTTTTGGATTACATTTAGATTACTTTTATGGCAACACAATCTGACTACTTTTGGATTACATTTAGATTACTTTTATGGCAATGCAATCTGGCTACTTTTGGATTGCATTTAGATTACTTTTATGGCAACACAATCTTACTACTTTTGGATTACATTTAGATTACTTTTATGGCAATGCAATCTGACTACATTTGGATTACATTTAGATTACTTTTATGGCAATGCAATCTGGCTACTTTTGGATTACATTTAGATTACTTTTATGGTAATGCAATCTGACTACTTTTGGATTATATATAGATTGGTCTTATGGTAATGTAATGTATTAATGAAAAAAACAGCAATATTGCATGTCACCATAAATGTATTTCATATGTTAAAAAGAAGGAAAATGGAAGCTCTGCTTATGCCTGTAAGTAAATCTGCAGCTAGGTAAATTTACTGGCTTATTGTGCGTGATAAGCTATGAGTATTTAAAGCTTTGTTTAATTTTACAGAGAAAGAAAGAAGCAGACGAGTGATCCAGAGAACAGATGATGAGGTGAACTTTTCATAACAAGATAAACAAGAATAAAACGCAAATTAAATGTCATTTGTGTGTCTAAACGTGTGTGTTAATAGGATGCGGTGACGTACTCCACTGTGACTCTTATTAAAGGCAGAAAAACAGCAGAAAAACAACAACAACAGGTACGTAAAGTATGTGTGGAATCAAAATGTACAATATTTATTTTGCTAGCGCACATCGCTTTAGGTGAACAATTAATCTGCTCGACTTAATCCACTGAAATTAACAAGGATTAATTAGTTTGTTTAGGTAGTCTTCATTCTTCAGTCTGAGCCTCTGCTTCTGCGTTTGGATTGGCTCCTTCTCAGATGATGTCAGTATGATGCTCCACCCAGAATATTCTTAGCCACGCCCCTCTTATTGTTAGTTTGCT
>NC_141043.1:49332500-49342500 GCF_052040795.2 Danio rerio | reverse complement strand
CAGTGTTTGTATGTGTGTGTGCATGTTTGATTATGTGATTGTGTGTGTTTGTATGTGTGTAGATGTGTATGATCTTGAGTGTGTTTGTGTGTTGGTGTACACAGCTGAAGTTATATATAAATACAGTATATAAGTAAGCCATAACATTATATCAGACACACACACACACACTTTCGTCTGTAAACTCCAGAGCTTCTGTCCCTGAGTTTGTGTTTCTAATAAATAAGGAAAGCGCTATTGTCCATCACACACGTCTGTGCTGTTCTTGTGTGCATCACATCATGCTACTTCAACAGAGTTTACACCACAGCGCTGGCTGATTACAGCTCAACTCTTCCTGCTTTATAGATGCTTATTTACATGTTTTCAGTCTGGAAATGCTGATTTTTACAGTCTCGACAGCTCTGAGGCCAGATTCACCAAACCGTCTTCAGTCAGTATTCCATTTCCCATCTTAACATACATTATAAGCATACTGACTGATTAATGAATTCATCCATCCTGTCATTCATCCATTCATTTATCCATCCATTCATTCTTTCATTTATTTATTTATTGATTCGTCCATCCATTTATTCATCCTTCCGCTCATTTATCAATCCATTCATTCATCCATCCATCCATCCATCCATTCTTTCATTTATTCATTCATTTATTCGTCCATCCATCCATTCATTCATCCATCCATCCATTCATTGATTCGTCCATCCATTCATATATTCATCCATCCATCCATTCTTTCATTAATTCATTTATCCATTCATCCATTCTTTCATTTAATCATTCATTGATTCGTCCATCCATTCGTTCATCCATCCATCCATTCTTTCATTTATTCATTTATTGATTCGTCCATCCATTCATTTTTTTCATTCCTTCATTTATCCATCCATTAATCCATCCATCCATTCTTTCATTTATTCATTCATTGATTCGTCCATCCATCCATCCATCCATTCTTTCATTTATTCATTGATTCGTCCATCCGTCCATCCATCCATTCATTCATCCATCCGTCCATTAATCCATTCATTCATCCATTCATTCTTTCATTAATTCATTCATTGATTTGTCCATCCATCCATACTTTTATTCATCCATTCATTCATTCATTGATTCACCCATTCATCATTTCATTTATCCATTCATTGATTGATTCGTCCATCCATCCTTTCGTTCATTAATCCATCCTTTTAATTATCCACTGTTTCACTTGTATTCATCCATAATTCATTCATTCAATGATTTACTCATCCATCATCCTTTTATTTATCCATTCACTGATTCATCTATACATCAGTCATTTCATTAATTTATTCATTCATTCATCCACCCATCCATCAGTTCTTTTATTAATTAATTAATTCATTCATCCACTAATTGATTTACCCATCCATCCTTTCATTCATCCATCCATTTTCTTTATTCTATTCATTTATTGATTTATCCATCCATCCTTTTATTCATCTATACAGTCATTGACTGATTGATTCATCCATCTATCCATCAGTCCTTGGATGATCCATCCATGATCCATCCATCCATCCAATCATCAATTCATTCAATAATTCATTCATCCAATCAATTCATTCATTAATTTATTCATCCATCCATCCATTCACAGATTCATCCAACCATTCATCCATTTGTTGATTCATTCATCCATTCATCCATCCATCCATTTTTATTTCTTCATTGTATTATACACTGTAAAAACTTTTATAAATGAGCAGTTTTCCCTATTTTGTGATTTGTGTTTTTATCCTTAATTTTCATTATTTGAATAAATTTTTTCTGATGATTTTCCTGAATTCGGCCCATTTAAACAACCAAAACAACATTTTCAACAACATTTCTGATCAATCTGTGTGAACCGTGTGTTTTCAAAAATTTTCAAAAGTGCAAAGAAAAAAGTTTGAGTTCATGTCTGTGGTGTAAACACTCTCCTCCTCTTCAGTTTTACCTGAGCTTTACTATTAGCAGCCGTGAGACAAACTCACTCCCCAGGATTAATCCCAGTAAGCATTTCATTTCATCACTAAATCTTATGTAAATTCTTCCTCGATATGACTTACAGTACAAACATGTTTAAATAGCGATGCATTTACCAAACAACTGCTTCTAATTGGATTTGGATTGTAAAAATTCCCTAAAAGTCAAGTTATTTATTTGTTTTTCTGCATATGTTTTGTGTTTTTTTCTAATTTATTCTGCATTAATTAAGTTAATTTTTTTGAATAGAACTATGCGCAGGAATACCCAGAAAGATCCACAGGTTGTGTCTGGTCCTGATTCATATGTATTGCTGAGGTTTCTGGGCGTTTTTTGCGGCTGGATTCACATTTTTGGGTTTCTCTGCAGATTCTCCATGACAGGAGGACGATGCTTCTGAGAAAACACAAAACATGATTATATTCCACAATTAAACACTTTCCTGATGGTGTCGCACTGCAAACATTCTTTACTTGAGAGGTTGCTTCTTGTTTCTTGTATATCTACAGATTATTTAATCAAGAAGCATTTCCTAGACCAGCATACCATATTGGGCTCTATCATACACCCGGCGCAATAAAGAGCAAGACGTGTTTTGATCGATTTGCTGCTATTTTCAGACCAGTGCAACCATAAGTTTTGCTCCACGTTGTTTAAAAAGCAAATCCATTTGCACTATGTGGGCTTATGTGTGTCCAGGTCCATATAGGAGGTGTGTTAAGGTGCATTGTTGGAGCGTTGCTTTTTTGAGGAACTGAAATAGCCGCGCCATTGACCAACTAAAAGCTGCTCTAAAGTCCAGCAGAGTGTGTTATTTATGAACCTATGCAGGTCCAAACACTTACACACTGCTGAATACACACAGGATGTACAGCAACACACACTTTACAGATGAAAACAGTTAATATACATAGATATAAACAGCACTGTCTCCATGCCTTCTTCACCTGGGTGGGCTTTTTCAGTTTATTTATGACGATCTGCATCTGTATAATGTTATTATTAGCAGTATTATTTATTATATGCAGATTTATAATAAACACAAGTGTAGATTTTTGCATCACCATATGGGGCATTTAACAAATTACAGTAACTTTATAAGTTGGTTCAAAGTCTAATTTTCTTCAGTGTACTTCCTTAATAACTATTAATAAAGGTCCAACTAGCTGTTAGCATGACATCTACCTCTATATGTGCTTGTGGAGCTAATGTTGTTTGATCAGTTTCTGAGTGTGTGTGTGTGTGTGTGTGTGTGTGTGTGTGTGTGTGTGTGTGTGTGTGTGTGTGTGTGTGTGTGTGTGTGTGTACGTGTTTTTGTGACATATCAGGACACAAATCTGTATAATGACATGGGTATGACACAGGTATTACAAAAAGGAGGTGAAATATGAGGACATTGGTGACGTCCTCATTTCTCAAAATGCTTATAAATCCTACAGAATGAGTTTAATCAGAGAGTAAAGCTGCACACTGTCTCCTGTGGTGGTTGGGTTTAGGAGTGGGGTGGGGTGAGGGCAATATAATATATGGTTTGGGCTGCATAAAATGAATGGAAACCTATGTAATGTCCCCACTTTTCACAAAAACAAACGTGTGTGTGTGTGTGTGTGTGTGTGTACGTGTGTGAGTGTTCGTGTTGTGCGTGTCTGCGTGTGTGTCTTACTCTGCAGATTTGATATGGCGTGCTCCAAACCCTTCATGGCTTTCAGCTGATTACTCCTGAATCTGGCCAAACCAAACTCCTGAAGCAACAACACACACATAACAAGACAGATCTCGTCATGCCTTTTTTTAGTGCTACCATATAGAAAAATTATACAAGCCAATATATGCAAATTCAATATAGGACATACAAGTTCATATTTGGATTTCAGATACAGTTGAAGTCAGAATGATTAGTCCCCGCTGTTTATTTTTCCCCCAATTTCTGTTTAACATAGAAGCAGATTACTCCAACACATTACTAATCATAACAGTGTTAATAACTCATCTCTAATAACTGATTTATTTTCTCTTTGTCATGATGACAGTAAATAATATTAGACTAGATATTCTTCAAGACACTAGTGTTCAGCTTAAAGTGACATTTAAAGGCTTCACTAGGGTAATTAGGGTAACTAGGCAGGTTAGGGTAATTAGGCAAGTCATTGTATAACGATGGTTTGTTCTGGAGACTATCGAAAAATATATAGCTTATAGGGGCTAATAATATTGACCCTAAAATGTTTTTTTTTTTATTTAAAACTGCTTTTATTCTAGCAAAAATAAAACAAATCAGACTTTCTCCAGAAGAACAAATATTATCAGACATACTGTGAACATTTCCTGAATCTGTTCAACATCATTTGGGAAATATTAAAACATGTATAAATAAATAAAAGGGGGGCGAATAATTCTGACTTCAACTGTACATAAAAGATATGTTGTCTATGTATATATTTCCAAATGTCACCAAATTGGCAGCTAGCATATATATTTTCAACCATTGTAATTACAATTCAGCACATACATGTTGAAATATATTACATATTATTGCATATTAGTGCTGGGCAAAGATTAATCGCATCCAAAATAAACATTTTGGCATAATATATGAGTGTGTGTACGTGTGTGTTATAAATAATTTTTATGTTCATGTCTTACACACACACACATATAAAAACAATAACTATACAAAACAGTGTTGTAAAATATTTGAATTTATATAATAGGAATTTATATAATATAAATAGGCATTTCCCCAAATATATGTAGGTATGTGTGTATTTATGTATAAATAATAAATACAGACAGTACACACACAAAACTGAATTTTATTTTAGATTTATTTTTTGCTCAGCACTACAATTTATATTATTACATTATATATGTAATTATCATATACGGTATGAATACGTATAGCAAATATATTTTAACGTATATTTAAAATTACAAAGGTTGGAAAAAATATTTAAAAAAACATGTTACATATATAACATTTTGTATATGTGAAATACATACTTGTATGTCACATATACACTCAGCGGCCACTTTATTAGGTACACTTGTCCAACTGCTGGTTAACGCAAATTTCTAATCAGCCAATCACATGGCAGCAGCTCACTGCATTTCGGCATGTAGACATGGTCAAGCGAATCTGCTGCAGGTCAAAGCGAGCATCCGAATGGGGAAGAAAGGGGATTTAAGAGACCTTGGAACGTGGCATGGTTGTTGCTGCCAGACGGGCTGCTCTGAGTATTTCAGAAACTGCTGATCTACTGGGATTTTCACGCACAACCATCTCTAGGGTTTACAGAGAATGCTCCGACAAAGAGGAAATATCCAGTGAGCGGCAGTTCTGTGGGCGCAAATGCCTTGTTGAGGTCGGAGGTCAGAGGAGAATGGCCAGACGAACAGTATTACACAGAAAGGCAACAGTAACTCAAATAAGCACTCGTTACAACCGAGCTCTGCAGAAGAGCATCTCTGAACACACAACACGGCCAACCTTGAGGCGGATGGGCTACAGCAGCAGAAGAGCACACCGGGTGCCGCTCCTGTCAGCTAAGAACAGGAAACTGAGGCTACAATTCACACAGACTCACCAAAACTGGACAATAGAAGATTGGAGAAACGTTGCTGCTCTGATGAGTCTCCATTTCTGCTGACACATTCGGATGCTCGACTCACAATTTGGCCTCAACAACATGAAAGCATGGATCATCCTGCCTTGTATCAGCGGTTCAGGCTGGTGGTGGTGGTGTAATGGTGTGGGGGAGATTTTCTTTGGGTCCATTAGTACCAATTGAGCATCAACGCCACAGCCTACCTGAGTATTGCTGCTGACCATGTCCATCCCTTTATGAGCACAGTGTCTCCATCTTCTGATGGCTACTTCCAGCAGGATAACGCAGCATGTCATAAAGCTCAATCATCTCAGACTGCTGAACATGACGATGAGTTCACTGTACTCAAATGGCCTCCACAGTCACCAGAGCTCAATCCAATAGAGCAGCTTTGGGATGTGGTGGAACGGGAGATTGGCATCGTGGATGTGCAGCCGACAAATCTGCAGCAACTGTGTGATGCTATCATGACAATATGGAGCAAAATCTCTAAGGAATATTTCCAGTAGCTTATTGAATCTCTGCCATGAAGAATTAAAGCAGTTCTGAAGGCAAAAGAGGGTCCGACCCGGTACTAGTCAGGTGTACCTAATAAAGTGGCCGGTGAGTGTATTTTATATATGTGAAATCCAAATATAAACTTGTATGTCTTATATATGCAGAACTCAACATTTGAAGTGGATTAAAATAGTTTTTAAAAATAGGTGTTGTTTAATAGTTAGGATAATTGTGATGAAAGGTTTTGATCCACTTCAGATGTTGACTACTGTAGTTTGCATATACACAGGGTGGGCCATTTATATGGATGCACCTTAATAAACTTATTGTGAATTTCACAAGAAAAACAATGGTGTGCCTGGTTTTAACATAACTTTATTCTTTCATGAGATATTTACTAGCCTAATGTGCCACAAACAGGTTGTTAATATCACCAACCATTCCCATTTGATTAAGGTGTATTCATATAAATGGCCCACCCTGTATATCAGTGATTGGTGTGTGGTTGTTGTGAAATGCTAATGTATGTGTGTGTTATGTACCTGTATGGGTCTGGAAAGGCCGAAGACTCCAGATGAGATCCAGGCTTGCCTGGTTATGTGTGTCCACACAGGTCTGTCCTGCTCGCCAGTAAACACACACCGCTCCACCACACGCTGAGGAGGAGAAAACACACACACACACACACACACAATCAGTAACGCAGCCTTAACCCTATGTAACGCACTCATAAGAAAACCCCTGGAGTGTTTCTGGGTGTTATTACAACACTTTTGAACTTAGTAATCAATGTCAATGAAGTTACCATATGTGATTGTTCGCCTAATAAAAGAATAAAAAACCTACAACAGTGTCTAGCTATTGAAGGATGTTCAGTTTAGGCATTATAATAGGGCGTTAATACTTGATAGCAATCTGCAATCAATATGTTTGACATTTAGTGTATTTGTAAACTGCGAGCTTTGAACATTCCCAGACTTCAGAGTGTGAGTGTTGTCATTTTTTTTCACCATTAATTTGGCGTGATTTACGTTCCAGGTCATGGTGGTGAGGCTCCGGTTGGAGAGGTCGACCACGGAGTCCTCGATGATATAAACGGAGCGTCTGCCAGGGAAGATCCGCTCGGCCCAGCGAGGGAGACGATTGGTTTTAGTGAAGAGTCTTCGAGACACCAGGAGGTTTTCTGACGTCACTTTGCGAAACAACACGTCCTCCGTCAGGACATGAGAGCTGACAGAAACAACACACACAGGTCAACTATATATATATATATATATATATATATATATATATATATATATATATATATATATATATATATATATATATATATACACATATATTATTATTATTTTTTTTAAGCTATTCTGGAGTTGTTCATAGTATTTCCTCTAATATTTGTTCTTTTGGAGAAAGTCTTATTTGTTTTAAAGCAGTATTTAATAGTTTTAAAGCCATTTTAAGCTCAATATTATTCGCCCCTTCAGCAATATTAGTGTTGGATTGTCTCCAGAACAAACCACTGTTATACAATGACTTGCCTAATTACCCTAACTTTACCCTAATTACCCTAGTGAAGCCTTTACATGTCACTTTAAGCTGAACACTAGTGTCTTGAAGAATATCTAGTCTAATATTATTTACTGTCATCATGACAAAGAGAAAATAAATCCGTTATTAGAGATGAGTTATTAACACTGTTATGATTATTATTATAATTTTTTAATAGGTTAAATGAATTTAACAGAAGCAGATACACTCAATAAGCTCATGACAGGTCTGCTTTTAATGTTCTTAATAATGTTTTGTTTACTAAGATAAGCCAGGTCAGTACCTGAATGGGTTTGGGTATCTCTGCCAGAAGGCCGTCAACACAAGGTCCCATGAGTTCTTAATCTCCGTCTCACTGAAGAAATATTTCCCCATCACGAGCCCAGCAGAGACCCGCGAACACCGTCCTGAACACACACACACACACATACATACACACACTATCACTTAATCCTGACTCATTTCAAAAACATGAAGGCGTCTACAAATAAAGGGACAGTTCACCCAGGAATTATTATTCTGTCATCATTTATTAATCATATTACAAACCTGTTTTAGTTTCTGTTGAACACAAAGAAATGTATAATGAAAATGCTGAAATTAAAATGCCCAAAATTGACTTGCACAGTGTTTTGAGTTGAGTTGACTTTATTGGTACCCGTAGGTAGATTCTTTTTGCAGCAAAGTTTGGCATTTGATGCAAACGGTTAAATCACACATATACACACCCACATACACACATACAAAACTATCTTATAAGTAGGCCCACCCGGAATCTGCGCACGCAGATTTCCGCAGATTTTTAATTCTGTTTATTTACTAGAGTAAATGTGTGTAGATCTATATTTATTCAGTGTTTTAATTATTTACAGTAATAATATTGACTAACGTGAAAATGTTCATCTGATTTATGTACAATGCAGTGTGTACAGTAATATTTTCTGTCTTTTTTAGTAGAGATATCATATGACAAACTTGCTTTATTCACCAAATAAGTGAATCTAATTGGGGGCGAGGCAGTGCCGCAGTAGGCAGTGCTGTCGCCTCACAGCAAGAAGGTCGCTGAGTCGCTGGTTCGAACCTCGGCTCAGTTGGTGTTTCTGTGTGGAGTTTGCATGTTCTCCCTGCCTTCGGGTGGGTTTCCTCCGGGTGCTCCGGTTTCCCCCACAGTCCAAACACATGCGGTACAGGTGAATTGGGTAGGCTAAATTGTCTGTAGTGTATGAGTGTGTGTGTGTGAATGTGTGTGTGGATGTTTCCCAGATATGGGTTGCGGCTGGAAGGGCATCCGCTGCCTAAAAACGTGCTAGATAAGTTGGTGGTTCATTCCGCTGTGGCGACCCCGGATTAATAAAGGGACTAAGCCGACAAGAAAATGAATGAGTGAATGAATTCTGAAGGATCACGTGAGTAATGAAGCTGAAAACTCATAATTAAAATCACTGGAATAAATGATTAAAAATAAGTTATTTCATAGTGCAATAACATTTCACAAGTTTACACTGTGTACTGTGTTTTTGATTAAATAAATGCAGCCTTAGTGCGCAGGAGAAGCTTATTTTAAAACATTTAAAAATCACACTGACTCCAAACGTTTGGCCTATAGTGTGTATTAACTGATGAAAGCTTATTGTAAAGTGTGACCATTTACTTATTAAGGTTTTAAACATCACCTTGAAGCAAAATAAATGAGCTTTTTTGTTTGGTGTGTAAGAATAGAACAATATTTGTGCAAAATATAATTATTTGAAAATCAGGAATCTGATTAAAAAACTAATTAAAAATTAGAAAATCACATTTCACTGCGGAAAAAAAAGAGTTTAAATCGTATAGTTAGGTGGTTTTAGCTGGTTGACCAGCCTGGGTTTAGAGAGGGTTTTGGCCATTTCCGGCCTGGACTTAGCTGGTCAGGCTTGAAAATGACCAGCTAAAACCAGCTTGACCAGCCTAGTTTAAACTGGAAACAGCTGGTCTACCAGTCTGACAAAGCTGGTAAAGCTGGTTTTAGCTGGTCCTCTCCCAGACTGATCAGCTGGAAACCAGGCTGAAAATGGCCAAAACCCTTCTAAATCCAGTCTGGTCGACCAGCTAAAACCTGCCAACCATCCTAGGCTGGTTTAAGCTGGATTTTTCAGCAGGTTAACTTAAGTTGAACAAACTCAGCTTCGACATATTTATGGAAGAAATTTACTGAAAATGTCTTGATGAAACATAACGTTATTCTTTGCTTAATGATTTAGTTTCACATAAGAAAATTATTTACGAATTAAATTAAATTTCATGCGGACTTTAAACAAATCGCAATCTGCTCATTAACTCGAAATATTGCAGTTATTACAGTAAAGCTGTGATGA
>NC_141043.1:49327500-49330000 GCF_052040795.2 Danio rerio | reverse complement strand
AGCTATTGAAACATCAACAAAGCACATTTATCAGTCCGATTAACATTGAGGTTACATATTTTGATACTGCATATATACATATATCGCATAAAAATTACACATTATGTGTGAATTAAAGCAAGTAATGACATAAACTGAGAAAAGCTGTCACATAATAAAAAATAAATACATTTAGACCACAAGTATTACACAAATGTCCCTTCAAACTCCTGATTTACACACTAGCACAAGTGTTTTTCTAGCACGTTTTAGAAAGATCAAATGAATTCAACATGTCATGTCTAAACCAAATTTAATTTCCAATTTTATTGTATTTTATTGACATGATATAAAGTTTCATGGATGTTGGGTTGTGCATATAGTGCTATCAAATGATTAATTGCACACGTAAAAGTACATATTTGCTTTATTTTTGAGTATATAAATAATACAGGCAATAATATATTATATAAATATATAAATATATATATATATATATATATATATATATATATATATATATATATATATATATATATATATATATATATGTATATATTACAAGTTATATATAGGTATACTGATATGTGTAAATGTATAGTCCAAACACATGTTCTATAGGGGAATTGATTAAACTAAATTGGCATGAAAATTAGTGTGTATGGGTGTTTTACAGTACTGGGTTGCAGCTGGAAAGGCATCCGCTGTGTAAAACATATGCATGTAAATGTATTTCTTTTGTATATTCTTGTATTTTATCTACAGTATGTCTGTGTTTATTAATGTCTGTACATAAATATACACAGTCAACAATGCATATAATACAGAACATTATCTTGTTAATCCAAATTAATCGTTTTACAACACTAATATATATTTATTTATATTCATTCATTCCGGCGACGCAGTGGTGCAGTAGGTAGTGCTGTCACCTCAAAGCAAGAAGGTTGCTGGTTCGAGCCTCGGCTGGGTCAGTTATTGTTTCTGTGTGGAGTTTGCATGTTCTCCCTGTGTTGGCGTGGGTTTCCCCCACAGTCCAAACACATGCACTATAGGGGAATTGGGTAAGCTAAATTGGCCGCAGTGTGTGAGTGTGAATGAGTGCAAATAAGTGTGGATGTTTCCCAGAGATGGGTTGTGGCTTGAAGGGCATCCACTGCATAAAAAATATATGCTGGATAAGTTGGCGGTTCATTCCACTGTGGCGACCCCGGATTAATAAAGGGACTAAGCCGAAAAGAAAGTGAATTAATGCATTCATTCATTCATTTTCTTTATTCATCAGGGGTCGCCACAGCGGAATGAATCGCCAACTTATCCAGCACATGTTTTCCGCAGGGGATGCCCTTCCAGCTGCAAACCAAACACCCACGCAGTCTTGCAGACACTCAGACACTACATCCAATTTAGTTGATCAGTTCCCCTATAGCGCATGTGTTTGGACTGTGGGGGAAACCGGAGCACCCGGAGGAAATCCACACCAACACGGGGAAAACATGCAAACTCCACACAGAAACACCAACTGACCCAGCCGAGACTCAAACCAGCGACCATCTTGCTGTGAGGCGATTGTGCTACCCACTGCACCACCGTGCCGCCTTAACTAGTTAATTTGTTGTTTCAATGTTATTTTTTCAGTTTGGTCTAATTTATATAATAGAATTAATATGTACTTTTTTTTTTTTTACACCAGGTGCATTTCTATCAAAAACGTGAGATAAATTTACAGCTGGAGAAAAAAATATGACATTTTCAAATATTTTCCAAATCTTATTCAGGTTTTTTAGTTATCATAATAGTGTTAATAACTCATCTCTAATAGCTGATTTATTTTCTCTTTGTCATGATGACAGTAAATAATATTAGACTAGATATTCTTCAAGACACTAGTATTCAGCTTAAAGTGACATGTAAAGGCTTCACTAGGGTAATTAGGGTAAAGTTAGGGTAATTAGGCAAGTGTTTGGATAACAGTGGTTTGTTCTGGAGACAATCCAACACTAATATTGCTGAAGGGGCCAATAATATTGACCTTAACATGAGTTTAAAACAATTAAAAACTGCTTTTATTCTAGACGAAATAAAACTAATAAGACTTTCTCCAGAAGAACAAATATTATCAGACACACTGTGAAAAATTACTGAATCTGTTGAAACATTTCCCAAACGATGTTTAACAGAACAAATAGTGCATAGGAGAGCCCTCAGCTATATGAAAAAGAAGATTGTTTAGGTTTGTTGTGCTGTGTGTGTGTGCGTGTTTGTGTGCGTGTGTGTGCGCGTGTGTGTATCCTCTCCATCCTTCAGTCTGAATTTCATTTCAGCCGTGTCCGTCGACATGAGTGTGTCCGTCAGAGATCTGCACGTCTGCATGGTAAGATTAATACTCACAGCTCATTTACTGATATTACCTTTACCTTTAACCCTGTGTGTGCTGTTGGGTCGTCTTCATCCACTCTGGGCTGATTTTGAGGCTTAATTTGGCCTAATTTGTCAGCAAATGGGATGATTTTTGTCGATG
>NC_141043.1:49260000-49320000 GCF_052040795.2 Danio rerio | reverse complement strand
AAATAACTTATAGCTCCACACTAAAGGACTGATAGCTCCACCCTATAGCTCCACCCTAAAGAACTAATTGATGACAATGAACATAATGAAAATGAAGATGATTATGATGATGATGAAGATGAAGAAGATGATGATGTTGATGATGACGATGATGAAGATGATGATTTGGGTTTTGCAGTGGTTGAAATATCAGAAGCAGAAGCTCTTCTGGGATGAAAGCTGGATCATCGACTTCAGTCACATTAAACAAGGTGAGAAACACCCTGTGTGTGTGTGTGTGTGTGTGTGTGTGTGTGTGTGTGTGTGTGTGCGTGTGTGTGTGAACCTTGTATTCCTCATGTGGCGACCAAATGTTTGAGTGTGTGTTAATGTTTGTTTCTGTTGTGTATCTGTGAGTGTTTGTTTGTCTAAAGAGTGTGTGTGTGTGTGCGTGTGTTCAGATTACATCACGCGGGCGACGATGGGCAGCATCATGAGTGTTCCCGCGATCAACAGCGACTCGAACGCCAGCTGTGTGACGGCACTGAGCTCATACACCGGCGTCACTGCGTCACGCAAACAACTCTACACACACACCGGCATATAGTGAGTACACACACACAGTCAAACACAACACCCGCATACACATAAATAAATATAACACATACAAACATACACACACACACACTCACTGCATAACACACACTGATAACACAGTCAAACATCCACACATGCATGCACAAAGATAGTACTCACAAACACACAAAGTCACACACAACCCACACACAAACACACACTAATATAACATACACAGGCAAAAATAACATACACATACAAACACATAGAGTAACATAAAATACACATACATGTAACAAAAACATAACGCATACACAAAGTATTACACACACACAAAAATAACAAGCATACACAAACAAATAACACAAACACATTACATAACACACACACACACACACACACACACACACACACACACACACACACACACACACACACACACACACAGACACCATACATAACACAACATACACTGGCATTCAAGCATGACACACACACACAGACTCTCACGTTGGCGTTTGTTGTTTCAGTGATGGACGAACTGTTGCCATCAAGAGGATCAACACGAAAACATTTTCCCTCACAAAGACGATTCGCCAGGAGGTCAAACAAATCAGGTGAGAAAACCCAACTCACCTTCATCCTCGCCTTCATCAGCATCATCTCTGTGTATGTGTGTGTGTGTCTGTTTTTGTCTGTGTGTGTGTGCGCACGTGTTTGTGTATGCATATGTTTTGTGTCTGTGTGTGTGCACCTCTGTGTGTGTCTGTGTATGTTTATTTGTGTGTATATATATATATATATTTGTGTGTGTCCTCAGGGAACTGGATCATCCAAACCTCTGTAAGTTCTTCGGAGGGTGTGTGGAGGTTCCCAATGTGGTGATCGTGACGGAGTACTGTCCGAAAGGAAGCCTGAACGATGTCCTGCTGAACGATGAGATTCCCCTTAACTGGGGTTTCAGGTGGACACACATACACACGTGTTGACGGTAACAAAGTTGACGATAAATGAGTTGACGGTAACAGAGTTGACGATATTAGAGTTGACGACAACAGAATTGACGACAACTGAGTTGACGGTAACAGAGTTGACGATATTAGAGTTGACGACAACAGAATTGACGACAACTGAGTTGACGGTAACAGAGTTGACGGTAAAGGCTGATTTATACTTCTGCGTCAAACGCCGGTGTATGCTTCGCCGTGGCCGTCGGCGTCACTGATGTGCACCTCTCAAAAATTGTAACTACACGTCACAACAACGCGTAGCGTAAGCTCTGTGATTGGTCGGCTTGGTAACTTGGTAGAGTCTGGGCGGGACCGAGAGCCGCGCGCATGGTGCGAGCGATTGTTTACAAGTGTGGAGTCCCGTGAAGGAGCTCCGGATGGAAAGTTTTGTTCTGTGTTTACCTCATGGTTAAAGTTGCTGCACGTCCGCCGGTTCCTGCCTCAAAATGAGCGAGTTTGAGTCACTTGTACATCTAGGAAGTGTTCAGAAAAGCCAAACAGAAGCGAAGAAACTCGACACAGAGGAACATTTACACCTCACTGCCCACTAGCGTTTCGGAAGTGTTAATGCAGACCAACAGAGACAGCAGCAGAAGTATAAATGCACAGCCACGCGCGTTGCCTGCGCCGTGAGTTACGCCGGTCACTTGACGCAGAAGTATAAACCAGGCTTAACAGGGTTGACGGTAACAAGGTTAACGATAACAGTGTTGACTGTAACAGAGTTGACGGTAATAGAGTTAACGATAACAAAGTTGACGGTAACAGAGTTGACGGTAACAGAGTTGACGGTAACAGAGTTGACGATATTAGAGTTGACGATAACAGAATTGAGTTGACAGTAACAGAGTTGACGGTAACAGAGTTGACGGTAACAGAGTTGACGGTAATAGAGTTGACGATAACAAAGTTGACGGTAACAGAGTTGACGGTAACAGAGTTGACGGTAACAGAGTTGACGGTAACAGAGTTGACGATAACAGAATTGAGTTGACAGTAACAGAGTTGACGGTAACAGAGTTAACGATAACAGAGTTGACGGTAACAGAGTTGACGGTAACAGAGTTAACGATAACAGAGTTGACGGTAACAGAGTTGACGGTAACAGAGTTGACGGTAATAGAGTTGACGATAACAAAGTTGACGGTAACAGAGTTGACGGTAACAGAGTTGACGGTAACAGAGTTGACGATAACAGAATTGAGTTGACAGTAACAGAGTTGACGGTAACAGAGTTAACGATAACAGAGTTGACGATAACAGAGTTGACGATAACAGAGTTGACGGTGACAGAGTTGACGGTAACAGAGTTGACGGTATCAGAGTTAACGATAACAGAGTTGACGGTAACAGAGTTGACGAAAACAGAGTTGACGATAACAGAGTTGACGATATTAGAGTTGAAGATAACAGAATTGAGTTTACGGTAACAGAGTTGACGGTAACAGAGTTAACGATAACAGAGTTGACGGTGACAGAGTTGACGATAACAGAGTTGACGGTGACAGAGTTGACGGTAACAGAGTTGACGATAACAGAGTTGACGATAACAGAGTTGACGATAACAGAGTTGACGGTGACAGAGTTGACGGTAACAGAGTTAACGATAACAGAGTTGACGATAACAGAGTTGACGATAACAGAGTTGACGGTGACAGAGTTGACGGTAACAGAGTTAACGATAACAGAGTTGACGATAACAGAGTTGACGATAACAGAGTTGACGATAACAGAGTTGACGGTGACAGAGTTGACGGTAACAGAGTTGACGGTAACAGAGTTGACGGTATCAGAGTTAACGATAACAGAGTTGACGGTAACAGAGTTGACGAAAACAGAGTTGACGATAACAGAGTTGACGATATTAGAGTTGACGATAACAGAGTTGACGGTAACAGAGTTGACGATAACAGAGTTGACGATATTAGAGTTGACGATAACAGAATTGAGTTGACGGTAATAGAGTTGACGATAACAGAGTTGATGATAACAGAGTTGACGATAACAGAGTTGACGATAACAGAGTTGATGATAACAGAGTTGATGATAACAGAGTTGACGATATTAGAGTTGACGATAACAGAATTGAGTTGACAGTAACAGAGTTGTTTGTTTGTTTGCAGATTCTCGTTCGCTACAGATATCGCCCGTGGCATGTCGTACCTTCATGAGTTTAAGATCTGCCACGGACGGCTGAAATCCTCCAACTGCGTGATCGAC
The DNA here is from genome assembly GCF_052040795.2 of Danio rerio. Taxonomy (NCBI): domain Eukaryota; kingdom Metazoa; phylum Chordata; class Actinopteri; order Cypriniformes; family Danionidae; genus Danio; species Danio rerio. The sequence continues at coordinate 49,316,215 of NC_141043.1, read as the reverse complement.
GACCGCTGGGTGTGTAAAATCACAGGTGTGTGTAGATTATACACTCATATGCTCATACACACACACACACACACACACACACATACACACACACACACATATTAACGTCCCACACACGTTTTGTTGTCCAGATTTCTGTCTGTGGTGTTTCCGGCGTGAGGACTGTGCAGAGCCGCTCTCCACCTACCAGCAGAGACTGAGGGAGGTTTACACTCCACCTGAAGCCCAGAGCGGCAACCTAGAGCCCACACTAGCTGGAGACGTGTTCAGGTGCACACACACACACACACACATACGCACACACACAGAGAGAGAGAGAGAGAAGCGCACACACACACACATACACAGAGACATACTGAGCCATTTTCATAAACCCTATCAAATTACAAAATACATGAGTCATAAATACTGCCCATCCCTGCACACACACATGTAAATATATTTTAAATATTGTGTAAATATTGTGGTTGTGTTTTGTCTGCAGTTACTCTATAATCCTGCTGGAGATTGCAACGAGGAATGATCCAGTGCCGGTGAGCTGGACCTGATTATTGATTATTGATTGTGTGATCTCATTATTAAAATACTATAATCTGAATAAAGCACTCCTGGCTGGTGAATTATCAGAGATTAATGCACACCTGAGGTTAAAATGACACGTCACTTCATCAGCTTACTCACCTGTGCATCATAATTCCACAGCCATGCATGAATTATTCCTAATGTACTGCACAGCTGTATATGAGGCCAAATGTGTGTCTCATCCTCCATCTTACCTGTGTTCTTTTACTGTTATTGACATCATGCAGTGTTTTTATCTGAATTTGAGTATATGTGTTTGTGTGTTTGTGTGTGTGTGTGTGTGTGTGTGTGTGTGTGTGTGTGTGTGTCATTTGCATGGATGTGTGTGTGTGTGTATGTTGGCATGTGTGTGTGTGTTTATATGTGTGTGTGTGTGTGTGTGTGCGCGCATTTGTGTGTGTCTGTGTTTGTGCATATGTTGTGCTTTTGTGTGTGTTTAATTTGCATGCCTTTGTGTGTGTTTGTGGGCATGTGTGTATGTGTTTATGTCTGTGTGTGTGCACGTACGTGTTTGTGTTTTTGTGTGTGTGTCATTTGCATTGTGTGTGTGTATGTGTGTGTGCGCATATGTTTGCATGCGTTTGTGTGTGTGTGTGTGTCTGCATACTGTATGTTTTTGTCTGTGTGCACTTGTGTGTGCGCATATTTGTGAATGTTTGTTTGTGTGTGCATTTGTGTGTGTTTTTATGTGTATGCACGTATGTGTTTGTGTTTGTATTTTTGTGTGTGTGTTTGCATGCAAATGTGTGTGCATGTGCGTGTGTGTGTGTGTGTGCGTGCGTGTGTGTGTGCGTGCTTGTGTTTGTGTGATTGTGTGATTGTGTGTGTGTGTGTGTGTGTGTGTTTGTGTGTGTGTGTGAGGTGGAGGATAGTTCTCTGGAGTGTGCCTGGTGTCCACCGCTGCCGGAGCTGATCTCTGGGAAAGCTGACAGCACCTGCCCCTGCCCCACTGAATACGCTGAGGTCAAACACACACACACACACACACAACTAAAACACTTTTACCTCACAGTTATGACTTTCTGCTTCACCAAGTTCATTTCTTATAACTTTAAAGTTACAATTTTAAACAAACACACAACAACAGCATGAGAACCACACAGGTTTCCACATTAATGATGTGTATTGTGTGTTAAATGTTTTGGGGGTTTGTGTGAATTGACTCGTTGTTTTGTTATGTGGATTGTTTGGAAAGATCATTTCACAGCTCTGATTTGCAGCAGAACATGATTATTTGGGGGATTTTGTCTTCTGTCGCTCTCTATTTCTTAATCAATATTTGCATGTTGTGTGCTGTCAGCTGATTCGCCGATGCCGTGCCCATAACCCCGCCCACCGGCCCACGTTTGAGCAGATCCGCAAGTTTGTCCACAGGATCAACCCACATAAAGTCAGTCCTGTGGACATGATGATGGAGCTGGTCAGTACAACACACACACACACACACACCTAATATACACACATACACACTTAAATATACACACACACATACACGCACACACACATACTTAAATATACACACATATACACTTATATACACACACATACCTAAACATAAACACACACACACACACCTAAATATACACACATATACACTTAAATATACACACATACACATACCTAATCATAAACACACACACACACACACACATATATACATATCCACATGCATACTCACACATATTCTATATACAAATGCACAAGCACAAATAAAACATAACTACACACTCATCTATAAATACAGTCACATTATATACAGACACTCCTGCACAAACAATACAACACACAATAACTGTGGTGTGTGTGTGTGTGTGTGTGTGTGTGTGTGTGTGTGTGTGTGTGTGTGCGTGCGTGCGTGCGTGCGTGCGTGCGTGCATGCGTGTGTGTGTGTGTGTTGTAGATGGAGAAGTACAGTAAACATCTGGAGGTTCTGGTCGGGGAACGAACACAAGATCTGATGCTGGAGAAACAGAAGACCGACAGACTGCTTTACAGTAAACACACACACACACACACACACAACACATACACACAAACACAAACACACTAACACACTAAAAGAGCAGTTCTTGTCCTAATGCTAAACATGTGTGCGTGTGTGTGTGTGTGTGTGTGTGGGTGTTTGTGTGTGTGTGTGTGTGTGTGTGTGTGTGTGTGTGTGTTTGTGTGTGCGTGTGCGTGTGTTTCAGGTATGTTGCCTAAACAGGTGGCTGATGACCTGCGACTGGGTAAACCAATGCAAGCTCAGAGTTATGTCAGTGCCACAGTCTTCTTCAGGTAAATACACACACACACACACACACACACTCACAAAGACATGCATACATAGAGATATGCACACACTATCACATGGACACATGCTCTTAAACACCCACAGTCACACACACACACACACACACATACACACACACACACACAAAGTAACACAAACACACACATTTAAACACACACACACTGTCACACACACACACAATCTCTTACAGACGTCCACACACTCACTAGACACACCGATACACACACATTCCTACTTACTTAACTTAAACACACACAATCTCACACTCCAACACACTTAAACACACATGCACACACAAAGTTACACACAAACAAACTCAGACATGTACACACTCTCTCACATGCATACTCTCACACATCCACACATTAACACACACACAAACACACACACACACACACACACACACACACACATAAATAGCATAATGCACATCCAGCCGGTTGTTATCACAGAATAAACCCTCAGTCCTCTACATCAGCTGCTGTCGTGCTCTACTCTGCAGTTAACAGCCTAAAAACATTTGATTACATTAATGCATTAGTAAAAATCACCACTGTTATTTAATGATAACTATAATTAATAACTGTATTATCGTAAGTGTCATTCATGATTTTTCTATTATATTCTATTTTATATTATTGATATTTTGGTATTATTATTGAAATAACTGATGCTGTTTTCGTTTGCTTTTGTGTGTTTTTTTCCGTGTGTGTGTGTGTGTGTGTGTGTGTGTGTGTGTGTGTGTGTGTGTGTGTGTGTGTGTGTGTGTGTGTGCGCGTGTGTGTGTTCTCCCGATTTTCTCAGTGATATTGTGGGCTTCACGCAGTTGTCCAGCACCAGCACTCCGTACCAGGTTGTGGACTTTCTTAACAAACTCTACACAACCTTTGACGAGATCATCGACAACCATGATGTGTATAAGGTGGAAACCATCGGCGATGCGTGTACGTCACTAAACCACAGCACCACCACACGCTAAACGAATGATGATGTTTTATATTGACATATACTATATTATAATCATTATATTGATATCCATATGTTATATATTGATCTGTAAAACTCTTTTTTTTCTGAAAGCTAATTTTTCAGGAAGTGTTTTGTGCTATTGGGATTTTTTAAATTAGATTTTGCAAAAAGTCGTAATTTATACAAGAGTTGAAGTTTATGTAATAATTAAGAGTTTAAGTTTCGTAATTCTGATTTATTTCTTTTAATCCTGAGTTACATCTCTTTAATCTGGCTTGTTTCTTTTAACTCTGCGTTTACGTTTAGTAATTCTGACTTTTATTCTAGTAACTCTGAGTTTATTTTTTGTAATTCTGACTTGTTTCTTGTCATTCTGAATTTACGTTTCGTAATTCTGACTTTTATTCTTGTAATTCGGAGTTTACGTTTTGTAATTCTGACTTGTTTCTGTTAATTTTGCGTTTATGTTTTGTAATTCTGACTTGTTTCTGTTAATTTTGCGTTTATGTTTTGTAATTCTGACTTGTTTCTGTTAATTTTGCGTTTATGTTTTGTAATTCTGACTTGTTTCTGTTAATTTTGCGTTTATGTTTTGTAATTCTGACTTGTTTCTGTTAATTTTTCGTTTATGTTTTGTAATTCTGACTTGTTTCTTTTAATTCTGAGTTATGTTTCGTAATTCTGACTTTTAATCTAGTAATTATGAGTTTAGGTTTCGTAATTCTGACTTTTTTTTCATAATTCTTATTTTTTTTTCGTAATTCTGCGTTTTTATTTTGTAATTCTGACTTATTTCTTTTAATTTTGCATTTTTATTTTGTACTTCTGACTTATTTCTTTTAATTCTGAGTTTACCTTTTGTAATTCTAACTTATTTCTATTAATCCTATGTTTTTGTTTTGTAATTCTGACTTATTTCTTTTAATTTTGCATTTTTATTTTGTACTTCTGACTTATTTCTTTTAATTCTGAGTTTACCTTTTGTAATTCTAACTTATTTCTATTAATCCTATGTTTTTGTTTTGTAATTCTGACTTATTTCTTTTAATCCTACGTTTTTGTTTTGTAATTTTGAATTATTTTTTTAATTCTGAGTTTTTGTTTTGTAATTCTGACTTTTTGTCGTGTGATTGTGACTTTTGTTTTAGTAATTCTGAGTTTATGGTACGTAATTCTGACTTTTTTTAGTAATTCTGAGTTTGCGGTACGTAATTCTGACTTAATTCTTGTAATCCTGAGTTACGTCTTATAAATCTGGCTCATTTCTTTTTATTCTGAGTTTATTTTTTGTAATTCTGACATTTGTCATGTAATTCAGTCTTTTTTTATTATTCGTTGTTTTGTAATTCTGAGTTTAGGTTTTTAAATCATAATTCTAAATGTATTTTTCTCAAAAGTCAGTCTTTATTCTTGTAATTCTCAGTTTGCCCTAAATTTTTTAAAAATGTATAAAAATCAGACAAAAAGACAGATACGTGAGAGATACGTGAACTAATTCGACTTAAAGAGGGAAAGAACTACAGTCCCATAAAGCATTGCACTTCAAACAATCAAACTAAAGATTACAGACTATTCATACATAAAATACTTCATTTAAGTTGTTGGTTCTGTCTTTAGAAAAAATACTTTGCAAAATCAGTATTCTCAGAGAGTAGACAGATGCGATTATGCCATTGGCTGTGCTTCATAGAAGTGGGCGGAGATAAATTGTACTTTGCCAGACTTTACTTACTGAGACTCTGTTTGGTGGAATTCCTGCACAGCATCATGGGTAATGTAGTTTTCAGGATAATTTATGATCTCTGCTGAAGTGTTTAATACTTAATAATAAAAATAAGATTCATTTCCCTATTGAGCTCCTGAATGCATGTTGTTCTCTGTAAATGTGGTTTGTTAGCGTGCAGATGTGATTGTGTGTGTTGTGCCGCAGATATGGTGGTTTCGGGGGTCCCGCGAGAGAACGGGATCCTGCATGCATCTGAAATCGCCAACATGGCTCTGGATCTGGTGTCCGTCTGCAAAACCTTCAGGATCCCACACAGACCTCAAACACAGCTTCAGATTCGAGCGGGAATACACTCCGGTGCGCACCAAAACACACATTAATCAGTACTGATCTGTATTTACATCTAGATACTTATGAATATAATCAAAGCTGAGATTAATCAGCATTCACCTGCGTTTACAATGAGGGACCATCTCTCCTTCATTAGCATAAACAGTCCTGAGCCACCTGCCATTTTTGACTAATATAGTATAGGTAATAGTATCTCAGCTGCATGGTCGTTATTTGTCGTGATGTGAGATCTTTGTCAGTATGGTTTTATTCTATTTTATTTTATTTAATTTTTTGGGGGTTTCTTTAAGGTCCTGTAGTCGCAGGAGTCGTAGGAACAAAGATGCCGAGATATTGTCTGTTTGGAGATACGGTAAACACGGCATCCCGCATGGAGTCCACCAGCGAAGGTAACACAATCAAACATCAGTGCTTGTTTTAGGGTGCATATGTTTACTGTAGTGTTTTGTGTGCAGCGCTGAAGATCCAGTGCAGCTCCAGTGCATTTTACCTGCTGGAGGAGATCGGTGGATACCTGCTCACCTGCAGAGGACTTTTACAGGTTAAGGTAATACTCATTCAGTCATTCGATCTTTTCTTCTCTTGTCAACTCTGTTATTATAAACAGTTACCATCAACTCTGTTGCTGTCAATTCTGTTACTGTCAACTGTTTTATCACCAACTCTATTACCGTTAACTCTGTTATCAACAACTGTTACCGTAAACACTTTTATCGTCAACTCTTTTACCCTCAATTCGGTTACCGTCAACTGTTTTATCGTCAACTCGTTTATTGGCAACTCTGTTACCGTCAACTCTTTTATCGTCAACTCGTTTATTGGCAACTCTTTTATCGTCAACTGTTACGTCAACTCTTTTATCATCAACTCTTTTACCGTCAACTCTTTTTTCGTCAATTCTTTAACCATCAATTCGGTTATCGTCAGCTCTTTTACCGTCAACTCTTTTACTATCAATTCGGTTACTGTCTACTCTTTTACTGTCAATTTGGTTACCGTCAACTCTTTTACCGTCAACTTTTTTTCGTCAACTCTTTTACCATCAACTCTGCTATCATCAACTGTTACCTTCAACTCTTTTATCGCCAACTCTTTTATCATCAACTCTGCTATCATCAACTGTTACAGTCAACACTTTTAACATCAACTCTTTTATCGTCAACTCTTTTATCGTCAACTCTTTTACCGTAAATTCGGTTACCGTCAACTCTGTTACCGTCAACTCTTTTATCGCCAACACTTTTATCATCAACTCTGCTATCATCAACTGTTACAGTCAACACTTTTAACATCAACTCTTTTATCGTCAACTCTTTTATCGTCAACTCTTTTACCGTAAATTCGGTTACCGTCAACTCTGTTACCGTCAACTCTGTTACCGTCAACTCTGTTATCGTCAACTCTGTTACCGTCAACTCTGTTATCGTCAACTCTGTTATCGTCAACTCTGTTACTGTCAACCCTTTTATCATCAACTCTGTTATCATCAACTGCTATTGTCAACTCTGTTATCATCAACTGTTATTGTCAACTCTGTTATCATCAACTGCTATTGTCAACTTTGTTATTATCAACTGTTATTGTCAACTCTGTTATCATCAACTGTTATTGTCAACTCTGTTATCATCAACTGTTATTGTCAACTCTGTTATCATCAACTGCTATTGTCAACTCTGTTATCATCAACTGTTATTGTCAACTCTGTTATCATCAACTGTTATTGTCAACTTTGTTATCATCAACTGTTATTGTCAACTCTGTTATCATCAACTGCTATTGTCAACTCTGTTATCATCAACTGTTATTGTCAACTCTGTTATCATCAACTGTTATTGTCAACTCTGTTATCATCAACTGTTATTGTCAACTCTGTTATCATCAACTGTTATTGTCAACTCTGTTATCATCAACTGTTATTGTCAACTTTGTTATCATCAACTGCTATTGTCAACTCTGTTATCATCAACTGTTATTGTCAACTCTGTTATCATCAACTGTTATTGTCAACTCTGTTATCATCAACTGTTATTGTCAACTCTGTTATCATCAACTGTTATTGTCAACTTTGTTATCATCAACTGCTATTGTCAACTCTGTTATCATCAACTGCTATTGTCAACTTTGTTATCATCAACTGCTATTGTCAACTCTGTTATCATCAACTGTTATCATCAACTGCTACAATCTACTCTTTTATCGTCAACTCTATTACCGTTACTCTGTTATCGTCAACTTTGTTACTGTCAACTCTGCTATTGTCAAATTTGTTATATCCAACTCTATTACTGTCCTCTCTGTTATCGTTAACCGTGGAAATGTAAACTCTGTTACTGTCAATGCTGTAAATGTTCTCTATAACAGTTAAGGATTTTTTACATTACATTTAAAATAGATTTGCTTTACTGTAAACTATAATTTTTGTAGTATCAGTCCAGTTTAAGCAAAATAAATGCAAAAATATACCCCTAATTCTGTAATCAGTCAGACTGATGTGTAAGTGGTTTTGATGTGTGTCTCTCAGGGTAAAGGTGACATGGTGACGTACTGGCTGGAAGGAAAGTGCTCTAAAGACATGAAAAAACCCGCAACACAGCAGGAATCGGAGAAACCCGAAGCGGAGAAAGAGGATTATTCCAGTATCCCAGGAGTCCTCAGCTCTTCTGAAAACACTGACACAAACTAACACCTCTGTTCTGTAGCAACACTTCTGTCCTTTATAGACCTACAGGTTTGTGATGCTCTTCAGGAGGATGAAATGTTCTCCTTCTGTACGGTTAGCGAATCATTTTTCTTCTGAATTTCCTCCTCAGTGTTTGTAGCATCAGAATAATTATAGATACAGCAATTGTGAGGCACTGATTTTGATATACACAGAGCTGGGTAGATTATTTATAAATTGTAATCTAATTACAAATCGCATCACACAATTTTAGATTACACATTTATGATTATGTAATCTGACTACTTTTAGATTTAATTACTTTCATTGTAACTCAATCGGACTACTTTTGGATTGTATTTAGATTACTTGTACGGCATTTTAATCGTACTACTTTTGAATTGCCTTTACTTTTATGGTAACATAATCCGACTACTTTTGGATTACATTTAGATTACTTTTATTGGCATTGCAATCTGACTACTTTTGGATTACATTTAGATTACTTTTATTGGCAATGCAATCTGACTGCTTTTGGATTACATTTAGATTAATTCAATTCAGCTTTATTTGTATAGCGCTTTTACAATGTGGATTGTGTCAAAGCAGCTTCACATAAATGGTCATAGTAACTGGAACAGTGTGGTTCAGTTTTTAGTGTTTAAGTTCAGTTCAGTTCAGTTCAGTGTGATTTAAAATTACTTTTACAGATTACTTTTATTGGCAACGCAATCTGACTACTTTTGGATTACATTTAGATTACTTTTATTGGCAACGCAATCTGACTACTTTTGGATTACACTTACGGCTGATTTATACTTCTGCGTCAAACGCACGCGTATGCTATGGCATTGACGCATAGCCCTACGCCGCGGCCATCGGCGTCGCTGACGTGCACCTCTCAAAAAATTTAACTACACGTCACAACGACGCGTAGCGCAAGCTCTGTGATTGGTTCGCTTGATAGCGCTGACGAGTCTAGGCGGGACAGAGAGCCGCGCGAGCCCAATGTAGTAATTGTTTTCAGTTGTGGTGTCCTGTGAAGGAGCTCCGGATGGAAAAGTTTTGTTCTGTGTTTACCTCATAGTTAAAGTTGTTGCACGTCCGCCGGTTCCTGCCTCAAAATGAGCGAGTTTGAGCCACTTGTACATGCCAGAAGCGTTCAGAAAGAACAAAACACAGGCGAAAAAACACGACAAAGAGGAACATTAACAGCTTACTACCAACTAGCATTTCGGAAGTGTAAATGCAGACAAATAGAGACAGCGCGCAGAAGTATTAATGCACAGCTACGCACATTGCATGTGCCGTGGGTTACGCCGATCACTTGACGCTGAAGTATAAACCAGGCTTTAGCTTGATTTCATGGTAATTTAATCTGGCAACATTTGAATTACATTTAGATTACATTTGTGCAAAACCTTCTTTTGAAGCAGGATAATCCTGTACTACTAAAAGCACATCTGATGAGTCTAAACACATTTAACACATTAAAACAACCAATATTGAGAAACATTAAACTCACAGATAAAAACACTAAAAGTGCAGATTAAACATTAACCAATAGCAACATTGCAAACATGAAGAAATATGAATGTATATAAGTGTTGTTTAATATGATAAATATTTAAAGAGAAAGATTTAGTGGAAAAACTTACTGCCACTGTGTAAATAATATGTAATCATGTAATCCATAATAGAGTAACTCGAGTCTGATTATGAGTATTTTAAAGAGTAGTTTACTCTAATTACATGTTCATGATCTTAATCTTTGCAATTGCATAATCCAGATTACATGTAATCTTGCACTACCCAGATCTGGATATACAGTATATTTATTATTAAATGAAATCCATGTGATGATTTTAAAATGTCAATTGTTTATTTTCATGTAATCCTGTAATAATGGAAGTATTTAATAAAATTATGGTTTTATTCATCAAGGATGTATTAAAAATTGGTCAAAAGTGACATCAATGTGTTTATAATAATAGAAATAAATGCTGTTCAAAAAACACTTCTTTTCGTCGATTCTTCATATAAATGCAAACAAACATCACAGAGAGAATCTGAGCTCAGGTGCATATAAAGACAAGCTCTTCAGTAAATGACTGTGTGTGTTTGTGTGTGTGTGTGTGTAAGTAAAAATACTTTGCCAATGTGGTAAGCAAAATGATCAATTCAAAACAAGATTATTTTTACCCTACTAGCAGATTATGTTGCTTGTTTTAAGAAAAATTTCTTTAAAAAAAAAAATAATAAATTGTGATCCTGGTTAAGAAAAGCCAGCTAACCAGTTCAGTTTAATGTTCAAAGTTAGGAGTAATATTAATAAGGATATTAGCCTATCTCACCTATACTTGAGCAGAAATTCTAAGAACAAATGTAAATCTTGTCAAGCTTCTTGCTCTGCAAATATTTTTGGCCACAAAAGATTTTCTCACTTCGTCTTGCTTTGCGAATAGCAGTATAGAGTCCTGCTAAATATAGCTGAATGATGACAATAATCTATCATTTTCATCAGCTTCAAGTGTGATTTTGTTTGGTACAGTTGCACTTACATTCTGCACTCCAGTATTGCCGCCTGACGACGCGTCCTAATGGGTAATTCTTCAACTACGGGCACTTTTATGTCCTTTGATCATATATCCAAATATATCCATATAATTTTGTTCAAATTTCTCTCTCTTTGTCAAACTAACAATAAAACCTACTTTTAAAAAAATTAATCCACTTCTATTTTAAATTTTTCATATTATTCAACCTCCTTTTAGGTGTCAAAATCACTGTTTTAAACTTCAACAATGAAAATAACATTTTAAAATGTTATTAATCTGGTAACTATTAATTTATCTTAATGAAGCACTAGTGAAATAATTTGAATATTTTATAGTTATTAATGTGAGACTATTATCAATATTATTATTTATACAAAATATAGCTGTCGCACAGTATCAGTGTCATTTCCAGCACAACACTGTAATGTCGCTTTAAAAAAGTTTGTCTGAAAGATTATTGAGGTGGTTTCTGTGAAAATAAATAGTGACATCTGAGAACATGTTCAGTGTTTTGTAGACATGAAAGGCTAGTATCAATTCAAAGCTAATCTCTGAAGCTATCTTTCATTTTTTCCAAAATAAACTGTTGAAATGTCATTTCCGTCACCACACACATTTATAAAACATATTTAAAAAGTTCTCGTCACACATTAAAAGTGTGTTAATGTATGAGTTCATGCTCTATTTAATACAAATTCAGTTGATTTATTTTCTGATAAGCTCTTAACCAAATTAATATTAAATTTTACCCTGCTGAAAAATCCAGCTTAAACCAGCCTAGGATGGTGTCTGATTTTAGCTGATCAACCAGGCTGGTTTTAGAGGGTTTCCAGCCATTTCCAGCCTGGTCTTAGCTGGTCAGGCTGGAAAGTGACCTGCTAAAACCATCTAAAACCAGCTTGACCACTCTGGTTAAGCTGGACATAGCTGGTTTTGGCTGGGTTCCCAGCCTGGCTAGGTTGATCAAGCTGGTTTTCGCTGGTCAGCTCCCAGCCTGACCAGCTAAAACCAGGTTGGAAATAGCTTGAAACCAGCCTGGAAGTGGCCAAAACCCCTCTAAAACCAGCCTGGTTGACCAGCTAAAACCAGCCAACCATCCTAGGCTGGTTTAAGATGGATTTTTCAGCAGGGTAGAGTGTGTCAGGTGTACAATCCAGCATACAATTCATTTATTTCATTGACAAATGTATAATTATTATATATATATTGTGGAAAGACAGATCTTAGACGATGTTTGACGGCCATCATTTATTTCATTTTGAAATAAAAGCTGTATATTCAGATATGGTGGAATTGACATTTGTTCAGTTCACGATGGAGAAAATGTTTCTCTTCTTATATAAGTTTGTCCTCTTACAGATCTTAAACACAAATTGTTAAGCTTACGAGGCTGTTACGTTTATTTTGAACCGGTTTTTTTACTCAACTCCACGAGGCTAAAAGTGGCCGTAGTTGAAGAATATGGCCCTGATATAAAATTACGATCGTGTTGTGTGTGTTAATATCAACAATGTCGTTTAGAAATGTTGTCTAAAGTAGTCGGTGTGCGCGTGTCAGACACAGCTGCTTCCCGCTGATTATAAATGTGAGAGAGCGGAGTGTTTTTCAGCGATGAGAGGAATAATCAGGCGTCTGAAGGGCCGCTATAATGAAATGCGTGAGCAACAGACGAGCACAAAAGAGCCATTCAGCTCAATCATTTCATTAACATCACAGAGAGAGCAGATGAAAGACCGCAGACCTTCTTCACTGCTAATTATTATTAGCAGATTTACCTCAGACACACGGTGAACTCCTGCTGCTTCAGAAATACGAGCTGAAATGGAGGACGATTCGCGAGACACGAATAATTCATCTGTTAAAATAGTCCTAGCAAACGTCATATCACTGTTGTGGAGTGATTATTAATTCGTAAGATCTCATTCACACGTTTAGCTCGGTGTAAAACATAAACAGTTAGGCTATACGTAATTCCCGCGAAAACAAGTTAGCAAACTAGCATCGCACATGAAAAATGCTAGCCTATTGTAATACTGTTTCGAACTACTGTATTAAAGTGTATTATATATATTGCATTTACAATTTAACTATTAAACTATTTTAACTATTTTAAATAAGTTTTTGCTACAGTAAACTGGTACCACAACTAGAAATAGAATTACCACAGATAAATTCAAGTAAAATATACTTGGTTCAAAAACATACACCGTTAACTACAGCATTTTTCTCTCATGTGGGATAAAACTGAAAACTTAAGTGTGCAACCCACCCAAAACTAAACAGTTGTGTTAATTAATTTACCCTCAGTCACTTTAAGACCATAAAGACGATTATTAGCAGACAACAGAGATTTAAGTCATTATATGCAATATTGAACTCTTTCATTTGAAGACAACTGAGGAAATGAAATGTTGAGTTATGAGAACTTGTGAAAATTTGAGAATAAAGTCATTGTTTTGTGTAACAAACTTGTTAAATTTCAAGACAAAAAGTTGATGAAAATAAATATTAAAATTCAAGAATAAAGTCATCGTTTATACAAAAAAATAATAATTTCAAGATAAAGTTGCATTAAAATGTTGAGGAAAAACTTGTAAATTTTGAGAATAAAGTCAATAACTTTCAAGAAAAAAAAACCTAAATAAAGTGTTAACAGTTAACATTTCAAAAATAGTCAGTGTTTTAAGAAAAAAGTCATTTAATTTTAAACAGAAAAGTCTAAATAAAATGTTGAGAATAAACTCATTTTCAGAATAAAATCATTGTTTTTAGGAGAAAAAAATAATAATTTGAAGAAACAAAGTATAAATCAATTATGTTAAGCCAATTACATTCTGAGGACAAACTTTATATCTGTTTAATAAGTTTAATCTCATAATGGTTTCATTTTTTATTGCTTGGTCCTATAATCTACTTCCAAATAAGATACACAAAACTTTATTTACATAAATGTGTATGTTCACTTTATCATGTATTAAATAACTTAAAATTAATAGAACTTTAAAACCATTTCAGTAAATATCACCATTTTAGTAAACACTAACAATAAAATTAACAAAACGATGCACACAGTAAATATAAAAAACTAATTTAATTCAAAGTATTGATGAAATCTAAAAAACATATATAAAGGTTTGCAAAAACACTTCTATAAAAAGAATTTATTCATATCAAACATTAGTTATATATTACACTGTATTTTTAAAGCGTGTATCGTGATCTTCTTCATGAACGCAGCATTATTAACATCATTAAAAGTTGTGGAATATTCTGGGCTGTTTTCCCTCGAGCCCTGTTCAGTGTACAGTCTTTCTAGTGCACTACACCATCTAGTGGCTGAACACAAAAACACAGGGTCACAAAATGAAAAAAATCAAACATGAAAGTTTCCATGATTAATGTAACAAGACTGAAGTAAACATTTGAGATCTAGCAAATCATTGAAACACACACACAGTTAGAAGAAGTCACATATTAAATGTGTATTAATATTAAACGCTGTCTCTGTGTGTGTATGTATGTCAGGCTTCAGGCCGTTGTTTATTCAGTGTTGTTTGCTGATTGTGGTCTGTGTTTTCTCTCTCTTCTGCAGCTCCCACTGCGCTGCGATCCGTGTGCCATAGATGACGAAGCCCCACGACAGCAGAACCACCGACAGCAGAACCTGCACACACACAGAGATGTACAAATCCATGCACACATATACAGAGAAGCACACACACAAACATGCATACATAATACAGTCATACAAATGCTCACACACACACACTGTATGACTCTGTGTATATGTGTGTGCACATGTGTATGACTCATTGTATCTCTCTGTGTGTGTGTGTGTGTGTGTGTGTGTGTGTGTGCAGGTTCTGGTGTCGGTGGTTCTGCTATTGTGGGGTTAAATCATCTACGGCATATGGATCTAGGCATGGGACGATAACCGCTTTTCAAGGTATACCACGATTTGGAAAAGTTACGGTTTTAAAGCAGATAAAATTTTCTGCTATACTGTTCCTAAAATATGAGTAAGATTTTTTATTTACATTAGTTTTTTGAGGACAACAGCATCTCCAAAGTTCATTCATTCATTCATTCATTCATTTTCTTGTCTGCTTAGTCCCTTTATTAATCCGGGGTCGCCACAGCGGAATGAACCGCCAACTTATCCAGCAAGTTTTTACACAGCGGATGCCCTTCCAGCGGCAACCCATCTCTGGGAAACATCCACACACACATTCACACACACACTCATACACTACGGACAATTTAGCCTACCCAATTCACCTGTACCGCATGTGTTTGGACTGTGGGGGAAACCGGAGCACCCGGAGGAAACCCACACGAAGGCAGGGAGAACATGCAAACTCCACACAGAAACACCAACAGAGCCGAGGCTCGAACCAGCGACCTTCTTTGCTGTGAGGCGACAGCACTACCTACTGCGCCACTGATTCGCCCGATCTCCAAAGTTGCCGTTTTAAATTCACAAACCGAATATTATTTGTTATTCACTAAATTACCCAATAAATTTTATTTTATTAATGTCTGCCCAAACCCAACCGGCACAGCACTGTAAAAATATTGATTATTGCTGTAAAGTGTCAGACAATTATGCTGTACTGACGCATCCGCACCTGTATCCTATCTAGACTTCACCGACTTTAAGTTTTTTTTATTTTTAACTAAAACTATTAAAAATAAGCAAATAGTTGTGGCACAGATGGGGAAAGTCTATGCCAGGGTACTGGAGAGGAGGATCTGGCCGATGGTTGAACCTTGGATCCAGAAGGAACAATGCGGTTTTCGTCCGAGCCGTGGCACACTGGACCAGCTCTATACCCTCACCAGGGTGCTCGAGGGTTCATGGGAGTATGCCCAACCAGTCCACATGTGTTGGAGAAGGCATTCGACCGTGTCCCTTGTGGCATTCTGTGGAGGGTGCTCGGGGAGTATGGGGTCAGAGGCGCTCTGTTAGGGCAGTCTCGTCCCTGTATAAACAGTAGGAGTCTGGTTTACATTGCCGGCAATAAGTCAGACTTGTTTCCAGTGCATGTTGGACTCCGGCAGGGCTGCCCTTTGTCACCAGTTCTGTTCATAATATTTATAGACAGAATTTTAAGGTGCAGCCTTGGGCTGGAGGGGGTCCGGTTCGGGGACCACAGGATCTCATTTCTGTTATTCGCAGACGATGTTGTTCTGTTGGCTTTATTGAACATGGACCTTCAGCATGCACTGGGGCGGTTTGCTGCCAAGTGTGACGTGGCTGGGATGAGAATCAGCACCTCTAAGTCCGAGGCCATGGTGCTCCACCGGAGAAAAGTGGTTTGCCATCTCCAGGTTGGAGGAAAGCCCTTGTAGCAGTCGATTCTGTTCCCTTCTGGAATTCCAGTTCCCCCTCTATGAAGCGTATCTGCTAACAGTGTATGCGGACACACCCAAACACAACTGTATGTACGGAAAGCGAAAAGGGACAAAAGTGTTGGCTTTGCTTTTTATGTCTTGCAATGTCAAAGTAGTGCAATAAAATCAATCTTACACTTCCATTACATATTACCTGTGGTTCGTGTTTGCATTCTTAGCTATTTTCTAATGTCTGAGTTTATGTTTTAATAATCCAGCAACAGAAGGAAAAATAAATAAAAAAATGAAATGTAAAAACTTTTATTTTCTTGTTTATCTCTTTGGAAATTGCTATGGTATACCTGCTGTAAATTTGTCACTAAAATGTAAACCTGTGTATGGCAAACATGCTGTCTAAAATAAAATTCCGCTTAAGGAATAAGGAAAAACCTTCTAGATTACGTTGAGAAACTTCATTTTCAGGTTCGCGAAAAATACGTACTTTAAGAACCACTCTGCTTCTCGTATATCCAGTTGTGCTTCCACGGGTACGTTGTTTGTGATCATACGTATGGAGCCTCGGCAACAACACAAACCATGTAGTTTAAACGGTAGAGGGGAACAGACATTCCGAGGGGAACAGAATCGACTGCTACACCCTTACCCCAGGTGGAGGAGTTCAAGTATCTTGGGGTTTTGTTAACAAGTGAAGGAACGTGAGATTGACAGCCGGATTGTTGCAGTAATGTGGTTAATGTACCCGTTCATTGTGGTGAAGAAGGAGCTGAGCTGAAAGGCAAAGCTCTCGATTTACTGGTCAATCCACGCTCCTACTCTCACCTATGGTCATGAGCTTTGGGTCAAGACTGAAAAGATAAGATCTCAGATACAAGTAACTAAAATGAGTTTCCTTCGCAGGGTGGCAGGGCGCACTCTTATAAAAAGAAGTCTGGGGTTCTCTTTTTTGCATGTTCTCCCCGTGTTGGTGTGGGTTTCCTCCAGGTGCTCCGGTTTCCCCACAGTCCAAACACATGCACTATAGAGGAACTGGGTAAGCTAAATTGTCTATGTGGGTGAATAAAATTGTATGGGTGTTTCCCAGTGATGGGTTGCAGCTGGATGGGCATCCGCTGCGTAAAACATGTGCTGGACAAGTTTGGCGGTTCATTCCACTGTGGCGACACCAGATTAATAAAGGGACTAAACCAAAAAGAAAATGAATGAATGAATGAAGTTAACTTGATCAGTTTGAGTTGGGACAGCATGAATTATGTGAAACCCTGCATTGTTTTAAAAGGCTAAATAATAACACCAATAATTAAAAAAAACTAGTTTAAAAAATAAATATCAAAAAGCAAATCTTAATTTTGTTGGAAATACATCATGCTAATTACGATAAATACAGTAATAGTGCATAAATAATGCAAAACAGCACTGACTAGAAAACACATCGTACTAATGTAACTGTATATGAGATAACTCGTAATCTATATGCAATACACTGTTTACTTTAGCCATTACCACAGTCGCTCTGTAAATAACGTTAATAGTCATGCGCGTGCTCTCTAGTGTGTGCTGATAATCTGATACTCACGATAGACAATATTCTGTCCACACAGCGTCGACTCGCGGTCATCGTTTATCTCTGTTTAACGTAAATCTGATGAAGTAAAAACACAGACAGCCCGTTAGCGGAGTTAGCATCTGATCATAACCGGAAACACAGCACGCGTATCCAGGACAACGACCGGAAAAACGCTTGAATCCTATGCGCGTTCACCACTCGTTCACGCGGTGAAGTCTAGAAGGGATACAGCTGCGTATACTGATTTTACATTACTGTGAGGGTTGGGGTAGTGTAGATCTTTAATAAAATAAAGATTAATGGGTTATTTAATATTTATTATGAAAATCTTTCGGTAATAATTATTATGAGGGTTTCGGGTTGGAGTAGGGGTAGACGTTAATAAAATACAGTTTAATAATTAATAAATAATATTAAACATTTTCGGTATAATTGATATTTTTTACATTACTGTGAGGGTTGAGTTTAGGGTAGGGGTAGTGGTAGACGTTAATAAAATACAGTTTAGTGAGTGATTTAATAACTAATTCTCGTTAACTACTGGCCGCAGCTGTATCTCCTCTAGAAACAACACGTTCACGCGCGGGTTTTCTCTGGTAGTTTTCCAGAGATTGTTTTAATTTATGAAGTTCATCTACAAATACAACAAATCACTAAAATGTCTAATAATATTGTTTTTCTTGCGTGTTTAAACTGGAAAAAAGGAAAATGCATAAAGTAAGCATTACATATTAAATAATAAACATCACGTATAGTTTGCACCCCTCCTTTCCCAGCAGCTTAACATAAATTATAATTAATAAAAAATATGTTTTACCCATACAGAAATCAAACGCTTTATATATATATATATATATATATATATATATATATATATATATATATATATATATATATATATATATATATATATATATATATATATATCAAGCCTGTAGCCAGCCTGGTGAAAGAAGTGGTTATTTTTTTCTCAGAATAGTGGACATTTTTGCTGTTATTTGCCTCATTTTACATTTATAGATTTAAATACTGAATTTATGTGGCAATTTAAGCACTTTATTTAGCTAAATAGTCATATATTTCCTAAATATTTAAAATAAAGAATTATGACAAATATTTATTTTACAATACAAATTTATTACATCATCGATCATTAGAAAAAAAAAACCTGTGGCCTATACTGTAATTTATTAGGCAAAAAACAAACTGGCCGGCACAACTTTCTTCAGTCAGAATTTGCTTCACACTTTTTCTCTATTTAAAATCTATACATTGGTGAAAGATGACTTTGTCAGGTGTTTTCTTGCTGGATGTTGGACTCTTAAAAAATTGTTTGCATTGGCCATAACTGATTAAGTCACACCAGGATTCCTCTTGGTCTTAAAGCCTTTTTTCGAGGGGTTATTTTTTATGTGTGATAGCGCAGCGGTCAAAATAGGGGCCTGAGTCAAAATCAAAGTCAATGTCAGCTTTATTGTCAATTCAGCCACATGTGCAGGACTTGCAGAGAATCGAAATTACATTACTCTCAGACGCCTAACATATAATATTAATATAAAAAGTAGAGTTTTAAGGAAAAAAATATATAAATATATACAATATATAAATATGTACAGTACAATTGTACATAAAATGTGGTCTAAAAATATACATAAGCAAAAAAAATTTGTAAACTTAAACTTTAAAATTTGTATTAAGAGAACATTTCCATAGAAAATGCACATTTTTCTCAGCCTCCTTTGTTTATGTTGCGATATTTCACTTTAAAGATCAGAAAAAGGACTTATTCTTTGCTATAAAAGTGATATTACTGAACATACACACAGGATCCTGATAAAAATACTCATTTAGAGGAAAATTTCAGACGACATTTAGAGGTTTTTGTATCTATCTATCTATATCTATATTAATGAAAAATACACGTAAATGGCAATTATAGGCACTGTTTTGAATGATGTGTTGCATATATTCTACATATTCTAAATATGTGAAATCAAAATATGAATTTGTATGTCATAAATGTAATTTGCATATTGTCATTACGTCAGCTTTTGTGATCCTTTCTAAATAATTTTGTGTGTTTCTTTTTCTTTTGTAAACAAAATTATTTGCTAAAATCTTTTTAAAACGTGCTTATCTGGATGAATGTTCCAGTGCAAGCTTTGTCCCAGTATAGATTCATTCATTTATTCATTAATTTTACTTCAGCTTAGTCCCTTTATTTATATAGGGGTTGCCACAGCAGAATGAACCGCCAACTATTCCAGCATATGTTTCATGTGTTTGGACTGTGAAGGAAACCGGAGCACCCGGAGGAAACCCACGCCAACACGGGGAGAACATGCAAACTCCACACAGAAACACCAACTGACCCAGCCGGTACTCGAACCATAGACCTTCTTGCTGTGAGGCCACTGTGCTGACCACTGTGCCCACCACATCAAAATGTAAAATGTAAATGTAAAGATTTCCAAAAAAAGGTCATTTATTATAACATTGTTGCTATGAGGACGGTGTACGACATTAATATTTGCATATTTTTGGTCAGTCAGAGTGAGTTTGCGCTTTACACTGCTCCTGTAGTGCCGCTCCAGGTCGTTGGAGGCGCGCATGTGCGTGGTGTCTACCGGAAGAGCCGCGCTGCTGTGTGTTCGGTGTCTCAACAGCAGTACGAGGCTCTCTCACTTCCATCGTTGTTTTAACGTTAATATTCATTTATTTTCCATTTCCATCTCAACGAATATTTCTCTGATGTGATATATTGTGTGTATGGCGGGCGAGTGGCTGAGCTCTGGGTGATTTACGGTGTTTTCTCGGCCGTGTAATGAGGAGGCGGCGGTCAGGTGAGAGTCTGCTTCATAAAACTGTTTATTTCTGATCGTCTTTCATGTATTTCTGTATGTGTTGGCGATAGAGATGTTTACTCTATGTTAAACACATTCGCTGCTCTCAATCAGCAGGGGATTAGAGAGTTTTGCCGATATCGTCGACGTGATCAGCTCAGACAGCAGTCTACATGCTTATTTTGCGATGTTTAAAATATTTTAATCGATTTTCTCCGTCGTTGTGTAACGTAATCTTCAGTGTGTTGGTGTTCAGTGCGCGTGAGCTTTACTATGTGGTCGGTGGTGCCTCAATATTCAATGTTTATTATTTTAATTATTCATAATAATGACTTTATGCATATTAAATAAACATATGTTACATTAACCTTTCAAAAGCACCATGTTTTGATGTAATTGAGATAAAGTTGGTTTTATATTCGCTTATTTTTTTACTTTTTCACAGTTGGGTTTCAGTAAAATAGTAGAGCAGAGTTTAAAAAGTCTAATACTGATTAATTTTAATGATAAAATAATTTCTGACACGGCCCCTATATTGTCTACCATATTACACGTTATATATTAGGTCTGATATTGCATATAAGTATGGCTTCAAAGTTCGAAAATAAAAACAGTATATGTATTTCTGCACACAGAGTATAATCTGCTGTTTTTCTCCATACAACAACATGTTCATTTATTTAAAAAATATATTAATTATAATGCATTTGTGTATATTAAATGCATGGTACAATAAATAATTTAAATATTTACTTTTTTTAATTATTTATAATTATGACTTTATGCATATTAAATAAACATGTGTTACATTAAGCTTTCTAAAGTACCGTGTTTTGATGTATTTGAGAAAAAGTTGGTTTTATATTCGCTCATTTTTGACTTTGGGTTTTAGTAAAATAGTAGAGCAGAGTTTAAAAAGGCTAATAATACTGATTAATTATAATGACAATGTAACTTCTGACACGGCCCTTATATTGTTTACCATATTACACGTTATATATTCGGTCTGAAATTGCATATAAGTATGGCTTCAAAGTTCAAAAACAGTATATGTATTTCTACACACACACTATAATCTGCTGTGTTACTCTTTAGTACAACATGTTAATGTATTTTAAATAATATATTAATTATAATGCATTTATGTTTATTAAATGCACGGTACATGATGCATTAACCTTGAAAAGCGCCATGTTTTGATGTGATTGAGGTAAAGTTTGTTTTATATTCGCTCATTTTCGACTTTGGGTTTCAATACAATAGTAAAGCAGCATTTTTAAAAGATAATACTGATTAAATATACTAATGCACAACTTCTGCCACAGCTCCTTTACCATATTACACTTGTATTTGGTCTGATATCACATATAAGTATGACTTTGGTGTTTAGTGTGCGTGAGCTTTACTATGTGGTCGGTGCTGTCAAAATATAAATTATTTCAATATTTATTTTTTTAATTATTCATTATAATGACTTTTTGACCGTTTGCGTTTGCCACTGTTATGACCACTAAATCAGAATATGTACGTTTGACACCCTAGTTTCAACAGTGGTTGAACTAGGTATTGCATATTTGGATCAAAACACAAGCTAGCGCAGGTTGCCAGATTGAGGACACCAACAGGAGTGTGCCTGACCATCGAGCCTAAATCTGATCTTAGCCGCGTTGTAACTACAAGCAACGTCATGCAATAGAAGGAATATTTTCCATATTGAAATGATTTAGTCCTAATCAACACCTGAAACATATGTATTTTTAGAAATCGCTTCTATTTCTCACAGCTGAACAACAGAAAACTGACAGTGATCAGCTCAGGTACAGCTCATGTGCTTAATTCAGTGTTAAATGATAATGATGTGAGTCTGAATGCCATTTCACATCACATTTATTGCCGTACTACTGACAGCAGCAGCAGATAGTTTAGCACAGATCAGGGGCCTCATGTATCAACGCTGCGTACGCACAAAAACTTTGCGTACGCCAGGTTTCACGCTCAGAATCGCTCACGTTTGGATTTACTAACGATAAACTGAACGTGGGAATGTGCGCAGCTTCACGGCAGCTTTATGGCTGGCGTACGCACATTTTTTGTGCGTGTCTGTTTTATTTCCATTGGCGACTCCTAGAGGCAGTTGTGTTAAATTCTTCTCTACAAAGTGTCTTTGAGACTTGCAATGGCAGCTGTATGAGACGGGTTCATCTAGCAGGTAAATAAGGTTTCCATACCATACAGTTGACCAGCCAAACATTAAAGCACAATTTGCAGCGGTTGCCTGTTTTCCCAATGTAATCTGAGCAATCTACTGCACACACACTGCTATAAAGACACTATCTGAAGATGAATTTGCATACGTGAATCAGAAACATTTCCATTCAATAAATGTGCAAATAAAATATGCACAAACTTATTAATGATTCCTACTTGTCTTTCTCGTGATGAAGAGTTGGCAAAAACTGATATGTAGCAGGGGGAAAAAAGAAGAAAGAGTTCATCAGACGCTGGATTTGAGCGGAGTTTAAGCTTGAATGTGTCAATACATGATCACATGCGTCTTATGAGCTGCGCCACTGAGACTGCTAAGGGCACTGCAACATTTTACAGATATAAACCACACTATTTCTTTTTTTAATTCACTCAGTGCGATGTTCAGACCCAACTGTGTTAACCGCATCAGCTAAAGTCTCCCACTCTATTTTTTTCTTTTGTTGTTAATTCCGGAGAACAAACTTGCAAATAACACCGCTTTTCTCCGGTCTCCGAAAGCAGCACCTCCAATTCACATTCTGTTCAAAGTTTCTCTTCTTGCTTGCTTTTGCCGTTGCTTTTTCATTGAGTTTTGCCATTAGCATAGTCATTAGCATATTCATACGGGGGAGGAATCAGGGAGGGGTTTTGCGCTCGTGCATGTTGCGCTCAGTTTCACGTTCATTCGGATGTACAAAAGAATATGCGTGAGATTTGGCGTACGAAGTGTTTCATACATCTGAATTTTTTTCTGCGTACGCACATTTACAGCTTTGTGTGCGTACGCAATGTTTTAGTATGATTTCCACGCAAGTCTTCGTACATGAGGCCCATGGAGAATAAAATAAAGCGTCTGAAACTGAACTTCAGAACTGAGACTCAGAGCAAACCAACACACATCAGTGATTCAGCATCTAAATTTAATCATGTTAAAGAGTTTTAAAAAGAGAGAGGGGGTAGGGAAGGGAAATGTCGTCGAGCCGGGATTCGAACTCGCGACGCCCTGACGTGCTATTGCACCATATGTTGATGCGCTAACCACTAGGCTATTGCGCCGACGTGAGCGCACTTCTGTGCTTCTGAATAGTTTCATCTGCTGCAAACAGACAAATTGCTCATCACTGAGAATCTCATCACATTTTAGGACTCGGTTAAAATGTGACATGCTCACCTAATGTTTACACTCGTAATATTTATATTATTTGCTTATGAATAACCTCATGTGGAACTCTGAATCTGCGTCTCATTTCAGAGTCTGCTACTGTTCACCGGAGGTCACATTTCGGTCAGGAACACACACTCTGAGAGTCTTCCTTGCTGAATGAATCTGGCAACCCGCAGTGCTAAAATATAATTGGCTAAACTGGCATTGGGCGGGTTAAATGACCAAATCAAAGACAGATGCTCCAGCACGTAACGCACATGATCACAGCAGAATATCTGACTTTTCAGATAAACAAGAATGTTCACTGAGCATGTTTCTGAATTTCTGCACACATATGATGCTGTTTTATGCTCTAGAAGAGTCAGAAACTGACATACAGCAGCTTTAATAAGCACTCTAAAAGTTTAAATAATAAATAATCATTCTTATTATTTTATAGTGCCCAAAATATCGATGTTGTGCATGTTCATTATCACGATATCTCGAGTATATGTCCAGATAAGATGTTGTTGACTCTATTGCTGTGTAACATGCTGATGTTTTTGTGTTTCACAGATAATGGCACCCTCTAAGATGAAGCTGCGTGTGAGGAAGAAAGACAGCGCTAGCAAAACATCCCAGCGTTTATTAGCCAATGCGTCACCTGATTCCAAATGCCCGATCTGCCTGGACGGCTTTAATAATGTTGCGTCGTTGGACCGTTGCCTGCATCAGTTCTGCTTCCGCTGTATCCACGAATGGTCCAAGAATAAGGCAGAGTGTCCGCTCTGCAAGCAGCCGTTCCACTCCATATTCCACTCCGTCAAAGGTGAAAACGATTTCAAGGAGTTCGTATTATGGCCGCCGGAGAATGGAGCAGCGAACGCCAACGCAGCCGATCCATCAGAGCGTGTGCTTCGCCCACGAGTTCTCCGGCGCAGAGAGAGGCGGAGCAACAGAGTGCAAACCCCCGCCCCCTCCTCCACTCCTCCAATAGAAGATGACGTGATGTTTGACGGACTGTCAGATGCGGCGGCGCTGGCGGAGAATCAGGACGTGCAGCAGATGATGCTGCGGTTGACCGCGCGGAGGGCGGGGCGGGGAGAGGGGAGGAGCCTGCGGCGCTTAAGAGAGCAGGATGTCGTTGCATTCAGACGTGCGCTTTACAGAACTGGCGTGCGTGTGCGCAGCGCAAGAGATGCTAGCAGACAAAGGGACATTTCTGCGTCATTCTTGCGACAAAACCCTGGTTGCTTGCGCCGGCTGTTGCCATGGCTACAGCGCGAGCTTACGGTGCTATATGGGTCGCACGGCTCATTGGTGAACATTGTGCAGAACGTTATTATCTCGCGCATTATGAACTACAACATGGAGGAGTCGATCATTCGGGACGAGCTCCGCCCCTTCTTGCTGGCTCGCACTGACCACTTCCTGCACGAGCTGGTGAGTTTTGCGCGCTCCAGCCTTAATATGGAGGCGTACGACCTGCAGGCGGTTTACGACTGTCCAGCACCCAGCTACGAGGAGGGCAGCAGCTCGGATCTGTCAGTTATCGCTATCTCTGAGGTAAGAAACACTAGCAGTAGTGCATGATGGGAACTTTGATTTGCGTTAGGCCTGTCACAATAATCAATATATCAACTTATCGCACAGATATGAGCTCAGTCATTTTTTGGTGACGCAGTAAATATCGCCCATACATAAACACCAGTTCTAGCAACATTTGAGCTGATTGTGCAACATATCTATCTCTATTGGAGGCGTCAATGTCAGTATTGTTAAAAAACACTTCAGTATTTACTATAAATTACCATAGTATGTGTTCATGTGGGTGTCTGAAAGCTGAAAATAGATCTGGTAGCAGATATCGGAGCCTCTGCTACTCTTTACCTGCACTTTACTGTTAATTTTATGTAACAGTATTATTTAGGATATGCGTTTTCACATTCTACGTTCAGTGCCTTATTATTAAACTGTTAAAATGACTATAATTACAGGGTTTCCGCGAGGTCTTAAAGTCTCAAATTTGAAAATCGAAATGTAAGGCCTTAAAAAGTCTTATGCTGCGTTCACACCAGATGCGGAGTGCGCGTCAAGCGCGAGTGATTTACATGTTAAGTCAATGCAAACGCGCGAATAGACATCCTGCGACGCGATACGCGCGAATGGCGCGGCGCGAATGATGCAAATTGCGCGAATGGCGCGGGGCGAATTGAGCGTTTTGCGCGTTTGATGCGCTTAATGAGCGTTTCGCTGATCTGGGATCAGTTTATTGTATGGAGTGTGTCTGTCAGTCAGGGCTTATACATGCATTCACTGGTTCAGAGGTAGTATGTAAACGGCGACGATCGACGCACAGCTTTAATGTAAAGAAAGTGACTGCAGACATTTTAACCAATCAGAAGCTTGCTCTTGTGGGGGCGTGATTGTGACGTTGAACCTGTTGTCGGTGTTCCGAGGGAAATCCTCCAGCCTTCACCGACAACAGTTCATCAAACTTGGCTGGGCTCAGTCAGAAGCACCGCTGAAAGCCTCCGTCATCCAGGTTCAGTTTCTGGAGGAGTTTATGAGCTCACAGAACTGGATGCACCTCTGAAAGGATGTAGTGGACTCAGACATGACCCTAAACGTATCAGCGCTGTTTTTCAGCCTTCATAAAGCACATAAACACTGTTATTTTCTTCATAAAATCCATGTTAGCCATTTAGCAATAAAGCTAGAGTCACCGGGCAGACAGAAGCCCAGCCCATCACGCGAATCCACGTCAGTTCTAAAGTGATTTAGACGTGCGAATGAAGCGAGTAAACTCAAATGTTCACAGCGCGATTTATTCGCGCGTTCCGCGTCTGGTGTGAACACAGCATTAAACTCGCTGTTCTAGGTCTTAAATATTTTTGCACAGGTCTTATTTTTGCGATGTCCCTGCAACGCTACATCTAATGCTCATTAAAATTCTTTTTTGTTGTTGCTAGGTTTTCGTGATGGTGTAGTTCTTTATTTCACTAATCCAATTGTAATTTGCGGTATTACAACTACTAGTGAGATCAACTTGCAATAGCCAATCAGCTTTCTGTTATTAAACTCAGTGCGCGCGGCGAGTGTGACATCATCGCTGTGTTTGCGGAAGTTCGCTTTAAGTGCGCGCGACATGATTTTGGCTGGCAGAATATGGCGTTATTTCACTGACAAACATTTGGTTAACTAGGCAGGTTAACTGACGGATTCGCTCGCTCGTATTACATGAATGCACTCACGACATTTGTCAGTGAAATAACGCCATAGTGAAGCTATTGGAATTTTTAGAGACAGTTCGTGAGGTGCCGCATTTGATTATAGTTGAATATGAAGCACTTTGAAGGGATTTGGTCTGAAACGGTACGACTGTACACACATCTTCTTTATTATCTGTCCATGAGTGATCAAAGGGCGAAGCAGATGACCAATAATTCTTGGCTAGAAATTGCAACAGCAATGGGAAAGGAGGAAAATTTGGAAAAACCTTAGGGATAAGTTTGTTAAAACAAAAAAGAGGCCCCCAAAAACATCAATGATAATGATTGTCTTTTTATTCGTCTGATTTTACTGTCTGTTTCTTTTGACCGCCCCTGTCATATAAATAAATATATCAATGGTGAACGCGTCAAGTATAAAAGCCTTGTCTGTTTCGTGAGCTGTGCGAAAGGCGAAAGTATAAATCAGCATTAAGATATTTGTTTTTTTCTGTAGTTCAATCATGCATTTAACCTGTCTTTAGTACTGTTCAATTCAAATACATTTATATTACCCCTAATTTTGTGATTTTACATTTTCTCTCGTGTGTTTTTGATATTGCGATTTAAGTCTTAAATTTAACACTTAACGGACTTAAAGTCTTAAATTTGACATTGTTATCTGGAGAAACCCTGAATCAAATGAGATATTCTTAAGAATAAAATATGATGTGTTCTTCTACATTGTGTTGATATTATATTGTCATTCTGGCATTATATATTGGCATAAAATGGCCTTAAAAAGTCAATAACATCGTTTATCGCACTATATTTTGGTGCAGTATATCACACAACAAAAAAATCGTGACAAGCCAATATGCACATAATATCCTTTCAGCATCGATAGAGCATCTGTAATAGTCACCTTCATACGGAGACCCGGAAGGGAAGTGATGGTGAGGAAAAAAATTGGTGGAAGAAAAAAAAACTGAGTGATAGGAAAACATATTTGTAAGGAAAGGTTGGGAAAGGTTTTAGATGTTTTGCGTTCTCTCGCAAAAC
The DNA here is from genome assembly GCF_052040795.2 of Danio rerio. Classification (NCBI taxonomy): domain Eukaryota; kingdom Metazoa; phylum Chordata; class Actinopteri; order Cypriniformes; family Danionidae; genus Danio; species Danio rerio. The sequence goes on along the minus strand of NC_141043.1, from coordinate 49,287,653 downwards.
TTCCTGTTCACTTCATTCATGTAAACCCTCCCATTTTTGCCAAAATTCTCCCCTATTTTACCATTCTATCACACTTTATTTACAATAAAGCTGTGTGTCGATCGTCGCCTTTCATGCAACCTCTGAACCAGTGAATGCATGTATAAGCGCTGACTGACAGACGCCCTCTGTACAATAAACTGATCCCGGATCAGCTTCTGTACATGCCATATAAAGTGACACCTCTGTTATCAAACAAGTGAGCAGCAAATGAATCTTAGGGCCTAATCACACTATGCTATCTGAACCATGCCCAGGCCGGTTTCCCGGATTGTTTGAGAAGTGTGAGTGCACTGAATCGGGCCTCACGACCTGAGCGCGGTTCACTTGGGCTTTGGCGCGGTACGTTTGTAGTGTGAGTGCTAAGTGCGTCAAAGCCCGAAACTGGAAGCAAGACGTGACTTTAAAGGGACTGTTTCATATGGATTTATTAATCATTCTTACTGTTCAGTGAACGCAAACTGCCGTAGTTTATTAAAGATGCAAACCCCTCACTGCACCACAGCTGCACCTTCAACAGACCTCCTCATTCCTGCAGCACGAGAGCTTTATGATTGTTTATGAGCGCCAAAAGTGGCGGATCTGTTCAGTGAAATATCTGACTGCGTGTCACCGCATCCCTAAGGACTGTTTGGCGAAATATCTGACTGCGTGTCACTGCATAACAAACCACTGACACGATATAACTAGAGAAATCTCCACTGTGCTGAGCGAGAGCGCTCACTGAACAGCGCAGCATCGATGACGTAAGCGTGCTCAGGCCCGATTGTAATGTGAGTGCCGGACATCGGGGGAGACGGGAGGGGAGGACAATGCTTTGGCTCGGTTTGAGGCAGCTGTAAATAGTGTGAGTACGGCCTTAAGTTTTATTTAGTTTCATAACAGAGATGTAATTGTAAGAATATAGGATTGCACAGATCTATAATAAAAGCATTCCATTAATTACTTAAAAACTGTTTGTGCTCGTTTAAGAGGAAATTAGCGGTTTAAAATAAAACATGCAGGATGAAGTTTACATATTATTCAGTCTATTTGTCTGTTTAAACATACACCCGAAGTGTCCTGCACTTTTGCTCCTCTGTAAATGGCGTGCACAGAAGCTGATCTGGGATCAGTTTATTGTATGGAGCGTGTCTGTCAGTCAGCGCTTATACATGCATTCACTGGTTCAGAGGTAGCATGTGAACGGCGACGATCGACGCTCAGCTTTAATGTAAAGAAAGTGACTGCAGACATTTTAATATTAATTACAGCGTGCTTTCAAGATTAAACGTATATCAGAAACATGGGAAAATACTCAATGATGGGATGATAATGGGATAGAATGGGAAAATTGGGGAGAATTTTGGCTAAATCGTGAGGGTTTACATGAATGGACTTTTTTCTTCCACCTAATTTTATTCAGCACCATCCTGTCCCTTCCAGATCTCCTTACCTTCAGGATATGCAATGTTGAGTCTACATTATAGTTGAGCAGGAGCTACAGAATTGTATTTGTGTGCTGTATGTATAAGGAGTTTATATGATTTATGCATCATTGTTTCTAGTCTAAATATCTACCTTTCAGAGTTGCTGCAGTGACAGATAGTTTTATTTTGTATTAAGGACAATTTTTAAGAAATGTTGAAAACAAAACTATATTTTCACTCTTTGGTCTAAAAGAATTTTCTTAATATTTGTAGTGGAAATGAGACGGAGCCAGGTAAGAACAGCATTTTTTGCATCGTGATTATTTTATTTCTGTACCCAAATTGTTAAACCCCATAGAAAATCATTAATTAGTGCTGTTCAAACTAATTAAACTGTATCTAATATCACATTATTTATCGCAGAAAATTTAAATATCACAATAAAAGATTTCTCCAATATCGTGCAGCCCTAATGTGCAGAATTGTTGCATTATTATTCTCTTAACTTATAGTAGGGGTTCATTTTATTCTCTTAAGTGAGCAAAAAATATTGTAAATCATCGATTGCTTGACTACACTGTTAACTCGGGGTGTCAAAATTAATAGTTTCTTCAGATGCAGACATGGACAATTGGTATCGGTTAAGGGTGTCACGATCGTCCAAATCCTCGATTCGATTACATTTTCGAATTTAAAGTCACGGTTTGATTAGATTTTCGATTTAAAAAAGAAAAATTAAACAAAATCATAAACAAATCATACAGTTAATGAATAATAAGTTACATACCTAATTGCCACCTGTCAATTACTTTTCCGTGAATAGGCAGTGATCTGTGTCGTTATAGTGGCATCGGTAAAAAAGGTGCACAGCCAACAGGAACCAGCCAACAGTATCTGAGGTGTTCGCTAAAATTACCAAGTACAAGTGTGAAAGTGAAAGATTAAAGCAGTCTACTGACCCGCTGACTGCCGGGACCCGCTGTCGAGTGCATAACAGTGTGTGAAATGTGTGTGTGTGTGTGGTCACGTGATGTGCGTTTTCAGTGGTAGTGAGGAAGGAGGGCTGCTCCGTAATGCAAAAAGCCAGTGTGGATGTGTATCGTTATCGTTATAAAATGACATTTAAAAACTAATCCTATTAGTGTAAACAGCCTGAGTGTGTATTTTTCGCGAGCGGATTTGCAACCGGGGCGTAAGATCGAGCTGCCTGCATTCGTCTAATGGCCCAACCATAATGCTTGCAAACAGTTTTTTTGTTGACAACACAAACGTTGTCAACATAACTCACTGGAAATCCAAAACACTTTCTCACCGGCGACTTCATTGAAAGAGGAGAGGGTTTAAGTTCTGTCGACGGGTCTCCTGCGTCTGCAGGTCAACAAGCACTTCATCAACCTTTTTGTCCGCTTGGCAAGCCAAGCTGACGTGACATAGGGGAGTAGCAGCATCGACGATTCCATTTTTTGATTCGATAATTGAAATTGAGCATAAATTTCAATCGATTTCGATTTAAAATCATATCGTGACACCCTTAGTATCGGTTCAGTAATAGACGATAACGGTAGAGATGTGAACCTACACTGGTCGCACGGTTCGGTTATGATTATCATGCCATCGATTCAGTTTCGATTCGGCTTTCCATACACAATTTTATATTTAACTTCACAGCACAAGAAAAATGTCAAATATAGTTATACTTGTATATTATTTGTGATACACTTTTGTCCCTTAATACAAACAGTCAGAACTGTACCTTTAAAAACTCAAGTACATGCAGGTCGAAAGTTCCTTGCTTTACTGTTATTGAAAAACAAATCATTTTTCACTGGTCCATAAGTTGTTCTGAACAATGACTCAAAACTGATCATGTGAATCTGAACCATACCGTAACTGTTTATTATAAGCTCATAATAATTACAGTAATGCATTAGAGCAGGTCTGTTTATGCTTGTGTCTTTATTGTTGTCGTTGTCTTTTCTGTCAGGATGAAGAAGATAACGACAGTGAGAATAATGTGATTGAGAACCCCTCTGCTGTCCAGGAGCGCATTGCATCTGTGGCCACCGCAAGTGGAACAGACAGTTTACTGAGTCAGTCTGCATGGGATGACGAGACGCCTGGTCCCTCATATTCAAGCATCCTTCAGTCCTCTAACCAATCACAGGATGAGGGGGCGGAGCCTAGCTCAAGCACAGCCCCACCTCTTGCCTCCACAGACGGGACTGACCCTGCAGCGATATCCGCCGCAGATGAAGAGGAAGAGTGCCTGATTGTGGGATATGTGAAACCGATGGCTGAGCGCACACCAGAGCTCGTTCAGCTCTCTTCAGACTCCTCCGAAGAGGAGGAGCAACAAGCTGCGGCCACAGAGACGCCAGCCACAGTTACAAAGTCAGAGACGGGTCAGTCTCAGCTCCCGCTGCCATCCCACATGAAGCCGCTGAGCCCCAGCTCCTTTGCCGGCCCCGCTCCCTCCTGCAGCCCCCAGGCCAACCCTTCAGTCCCGCAGGAGATCCTATCCTTCAGCAGAGAACGAGAGTCAGACTACTACTCCAGCCACGGCCACCGTTCCAGACTTGCTTCATGGTCAGAGCTCAGAGTTCACGGCAGACGCAAAGACCGATCGCATCGGCACAATAAAGAGAAAGCCAAGAGCATTGAGCAGATACAGCAGCCCACGACTCTGGAGTGCTCACCAATGCATTCACCCCAGAGTTGGTCCGGCCAGAGCTCTGCTGTGTCTATTTGCAGCATAAGCCCTGGATCTCCATCATACGACAGCGACTACTCTCCCTCACCAAAAACCAAGGGTCGGAAGCATTCCTGTCGAGTGCAGGAGAGAATCCGGCAGTCACCTTCTTACTCCGGGAGAAAGAGTACCAAGGAAAGGATGAGCCGGTCTCCTGACCTGGACTTGTTCATTGGTTCACATCATCCACGCGAGTCAAAGCGCCACCGTAAACGTCGCAAACGTTCGGTCAGCAGCAGCAGTGCCGATTCACACTCTGAAAAGTCCTGTCTGGACAAACCCAGTGGAAAACGCAAGTACAAAACCCGGCATTTGGAGCGTGCAGCCCAGCGCCAGCATGAAGAGGGAAACCCGAGTAAGGAAAAGCGGAGTAAGCTGCGCAGTAGAGACCGATCCCCGAGTGTGGAGATCATCTACGAAAGAAGAGCACCGGATCCGCACTGGGTCTCGCGTAAGAAGAAGAAGAAGCACCGAAAACGAAGGAAGGATCTGGATTCCCCGACAGTGATCACTATTGACAGTGACAGTGACCGCACCATCGACTGCCTGGACAGAGTCATGGACGTTATAGACCAAACGGCTGCTGATATTGAGCAGAGGGACGGCACTTCTGAACAGGCAGAAACTTGTACCGTGGCCTCCTCAAATCTTTTCTCAGAGTCCTCGAGTCCTGTGCGCCCCAGTGACCCGACCAATGAACAATCACTAAACCTGGATGATTGCGTGGTGGACGTAGTCGATCAAAGTAGCTCAGACTGCTCCCACAATATTGATTCCAGTAACCACGAGGAGATTGTCCCTGATCCTTTCCCAATGTCTTCAATAACCACGGCTCCGTCTTCAGACACAAGGCTGCTTGAAAGCATACTGCAAGATCTCGAGGAGTTCCTACCAGCTGAAGAGCCAGAGATCGGGCAGAGTGCTTGCGCACGTTCTCCAGTCCAACAGGACCTCACTTCTGTCCCTCCAAAAGACCAATCAGACACTGGAGGAGATGTGGACAACTCTGAGAACAAGACGACTGGCGGTGATGAGCCACAGGAGATGGCGACCAACACTGCTAGCTAAAACTAAAACACATACATCTAGACTTCTTACGCTGGTCTGAACCACCTCTGTTTTATAATCTCATGTAAAGATTGAATTACTGCTGGAAACAGATGCTTCAGAAACATTAAAGCAATGTTTTTTGTCATTATTATTGTTCATGTTGTATTTATAGTTATAGTGATCCTCTTCCTGGAATCTGGTGCTGACTCACTGTGCCACTTCCCGACTAAGACCATGTCTGGATGGTAACCCTTGTTCCCCTAACCATAACTATTTGTTCTCACTTTATTTGCTTTGGAGCTCAGATTTATCTTGAGATGGGATGAGTTTTTAAGTTACTATCCTGCACGTGTAGGTAAACATGCATAACTGGAGTGGTACCTTTACAAAAGCACTAAAATGTACCTTTACGCTACTTGGGCTGCAACAGTAAATACATGTAGTAATCCATTGATTCCTTATGGGAAGCATCGCGATTCTCCTGAGAGTTGTTTCTGAGCTTAGTATTTACCAGCAAATTGTGCTCTGAGGCTAGTTTTGTTTTACAAGCAGAGAGTTCTTTAGGCTATTTTTAACAGCAGACAGCGCTCTAGCTTTGTTTTTAGCAGCAGTTGATTCTCTACATTTTTTTAACTGCAGATTGCGCTCTAAGCTGGTTTATAACAGCAGATGGCGCTCTGTTAATCTTAACTGCAGAGGGCGCTCTAGGCTTGTTTATTACAGCAGATGGCGCTGTATGTTATTTTTAACTGCAGAGGGCGCTCTAGACTTGTTTTTAGCAGCAGTTGATGCTCTACATTTTTTTTAACTGCAGAGGGCGCTCTAGGCTGGTTTATAACAGCAGATGGCGCTGTATGTTATTTTTAACTGCAGAGGGCGCTCTTGGCTTGTTTTTAACAGCAGACGGTGCTTTATGCTTTTGTAACTGCAGAGGGTGCTCTAGGCTTGTTTTTAACAGCAGACAGCACTCTATGGTATTTTTACCTGCAGAGGGCGCTCTAGGCTTGTTTTTAATAGCAGATGACGCTCTATGGTATTTTTACCTGCAGAGGGCGCTCTAGGCTTGTTTTTAACAGCAGACAGCACTCAATGGTATTTTTACCTGCAGAGGGCGCTCTAGGCTTGTTTTTAACAGCAGACAGCACTCAATGGTATTTTTACCTGCAGAGGGCGCTCTAGGCTTGTTTTTAACAGCAGACAGCACTCTATGGTATTTTTACCTGCAGAGGGCGCTCTAGGCTTGTTTTTAACAGCAGACAGCACTCTATGGTATTTTTACCTGCAGAGGGCGCTCTAGGCTTGTTTTTAGCAGCAGACGCCGCTCTATGCTTTTTAACTGCAGAGGGTGCTCTAGGCTTGTTTTTAGCAGCAGACGCAGCTCTATGCTTTTTAACTGCAGAGGGCGCTCTAGGCTTGTTTTGAACAGCAGACGACACTCTACGCTTTTTTAACTGCAGAGGGCGCTCTAGGCTTGTTTATAACAGCAGATGGCGCTCTGTTAATTTTAACTGCAGAGGGCGCTCTAGGCTTGTTTATAACAGCAAATGGCGCTGTATGTTATTTTTAACTGCAGAGGGCGCTCTAGGCTTGTTTTGAACAGCAGACGACGCTCTACGCTTTTTTAACTGCAGAGGGCGCTCTAGGCTTGTTTATAACAGCAGATGGCGCTGTATGTTATTTTTAACTGCAGAGGGCGCTCTAGGCTTGTTTTGAACAGCAGACGACGCTCTACGCTTTTTTAACTGCAGAGGGCGCTCTAGGCTTGTTTATAACAGCAGATGGCGCTCTGTTAATTTTAACTGCAGAGGGCGCTCTAGGCTTGTTTATAACAGCAGATGGCGCTGTATGTTATATTTAACTGCAGAGGGCGCTCTAGGCTTGTTTATAGCAGCAGATGGCGCTGTATGTTATTTTTAACTGCAGAGGGCACTCTAGGCTTGTTTTTAACAGCTGACTGCGCTCTATTCTATCTTTACCTGCAGAGGGCACTCTAGGCTTGTTTTTAACAGCAGACGGCGTTCTATTCTTTTTTAATTGCACAGGGTGCTCTAAGCTAGTTTTTAACAGCAGATGGCACTCTGTTTATTTTTACCTGCAGAGGGCACTCAAGGCCTGTTAACAGCAGATAGCGCTCTAGGCTTGTCGTTAACAGCAGACATCGCTCTATGCTATTTTTTACCTGCAGAGGGCACTCTAGGGTTGTCTTTAACAGCAGATAGCGCGCTGGGCTTGTCTTAAACAGCAGACAGCGCTCTGTTATTTTTTACCTTCAGTGAGCGCTCTAGGGTTGTTTTTAATCTTACACTCTTTGCTTTCAGTCATGTTCTGTGATTAGTCAAATGTACTTGTGCCACTGCGTTTATCTATGGGATGAATGTAAACACAGTTCACTGTGAACACTTGTAATTTGCCTAAACATTTTCATTAAGTCATTAAAGTTATTGTTTTAGGTTTAAGTAGTAAGTGTAAGGAGTGTGGCTGTTTGTACAGCATACAGCATCATCTGGGGGTAAAAAAAACTAAGCTCATTTCTCGATTTGCTGTCCAGCTATTTATTGTTTCAGCCCTATAAGTTAGCAATGAGGACTATTTAGGTTTAAAACTCTCCAGTGTATGTGCAACAGGTTAAGCACAAAAAGCCGTGTCCTTAAAAGCCTTGCGCCTCTTTCACACGGGGCGTCAGCGCTTCCTATTCTCTTTGAATGGGTGACGTCAGGCTTTGCCAAACTGCATTGTGGATCGTTGCTCGCTGCAGAAGTTGGGACTAGCTCAACTTTTCAAGCGCTGACAGAAGCGTCAGCCAATCAGATCGCTGTATGCAAATACACCAACTAGACAGTGGCCTATTGCTGACTGAATTTCATTGGTTGACGCTGCTATGACGTCAGCCCCAACTTCAGACACGCCTTCAGTCAAGCGTTAAAGCTGAAGCCCCGTCTGAATGGGGCGTTACTTACCCTTTAAAGGTATGTATTACTAACTTAATTATTCATGCTCATGTTGTTTGAAACTCATAAGACCCTCCTTCATCTTCAAAACGCATAATTAGACATTTTAGGTGAAATCCAAGGCACGTCAACAAAGCGTGAGCGCTCAACCTGAGCTGATGCTAAAGAGAAAAAAACATACAGTAAAGTTGTTTTTGACTCAAAGCTGTTATATCTTCATAAATTTCCAGTTGAAGCACTAAAGACACATGGGTTGCTTTAATAAAGTTCTTGTTTCCTTTTTGACTTTGAGCATCTCAGAACCCTTGCTGTCTATGGAAGATCAGAGAGCTCCTGGATGTCATCTAAAATATCTTAATTTATGTTTTGAAGATGAACAAAGGTCTTACGAACAACCTGAGGGTGAGTAATTAATGTCTGAATTTCATTTGGTAAAATGTTTGCTAAATGTCCTGAGAGTCTGAAGGAACTCTCCACTTTTGTATTTTCAGGCTCATTTTTGCTTCACTAGAGAAAAACAGCTGAGTTGAACTTTTTTAATCCATTCACTTTTAGCTTAGCTTAGCATAAGTCATTGAATCGGATTAGACCATTAGCATCGCACTCAAAAATGAGCAAAGAGCTTTTATTATTTTCCTATTTAAAGCTTGACCCTTGTGTAGCTACATCATGAATTAGGACCAACAGAAAATGAAAAGTGACCTGGACGGGGACTATTTTGAGGTGCTGCATAATATTAGCAAAGTTCCTTAATTATTACGCCGGAATAAGTGTATAGTTCCTCTAGCCAAATCAGCCTAGAAAATAGTTTGAGACCCCTGATCTTTGCTAAGCTAAAAGTGCTTAAGATGCTAATGGTCTAGTTCGAATCAATGATCAACACTAAGTTAAAAGATCTTAAGATGCTAATAGTCTAATCCAATTCAATGATCTATGCTAAGCTAACTATGCTTAAAAATACTAATGGTATAATCTGATGCAATAATTTATGCTAAGCTAAAAGATCTCGAGATGCTAATGGTCTAATCCAAATCAATGATCTATGTTAAGCTAAGCTGATCTAGTTCGAATCAGTGATCAATGCTAAGCTACGCTAAAATATCTTGAGATGCTAATGGTTTAATCTGAATCAATGATCTAAGCTAAGCTAAAGTGCTTGATATGCCAATGGTTTAATCTAAATCAGCGATCTATGCTAAGCTAAAAGATCTCGAGATGCTAGTGATCTAATCTGAATCAATGATCTATGCTAAGTTCAGATAAACATGTCTGAGATGCTAATGGTCTAATCCAATTCAGTGATTTAAGCCAAGCTAAAAGATCATTAGATGCTAATACTCTAATATGAATCAATTATCTATGCTAAACTAAACATGTCTGAGATGCAAATGGTCTAATCTAATTCAGTTATCTAAGCTAAAAGAGCTTAAGATGCTAATGGTCTAATCCGAATCAGTGATCAATGCTAAGCTACGCTAAAATATCTTGAGATGCTAATGGTTTAATCTGAATCAATGATCCATGCTAAGCTAAAGTGCTTGAAATGCCAATACTCTAGTCCGAATTAGTGATCTATGCTCAACTAAAATATCTTAAGATGCTAATGGTCTAATCTAAATCAATGATCTATGCTAAGCTAAGCTAAAAGTGCTCCTGCCAGATCCAGAGATGGACTAAATGGATGAAATATGATAAAACTCGACTGTTTAACTCTAGGGGAGCTGTAAAATGAGCCTATTTACTAATAAAGTGGAGTGTTTCTATAACTGTGCATGGTTTATATGGCTAGTTGCAATTGATTTATGTGCATTAAGCATTGTTTTTTGCCCACTTCTGTCCACCATCTCATCAGCAAACCCGTGATCCTGTTTTCAAGTCACCACTGTTTATAACTCATTCCCTCTGAAGTTGGAGAACTGTGTCTTTGTTAAACTCAGGGAACAGATGATGCCTGCAGTACACATGTATGCTTGTGTGTGTGTTTGTCTATAGCAGGGGTGTCCAAACACCTGAACCAGCTAATTAAGCTGTTTCTTGGTGTACTGGAAACTTCCAGGCTGGTGTGTTGAAGCAAGTTTGAGCTAAACTGTGCAGGACAGCGGCCCTCCAGGACAGAGTTTGGACACCCCTGGCCTATAGTGGCACCCCGGAGATGTAATTCACTGATCATGTCTACCAAACACAACAAGCCTTCTTCTGTCATGTCAGCCATCAGTCAATAAATGCATTTAATAGACGTACAATCGACAGTTTCTCAATCTGTTCATCTTCTACAGAAGAATCATCCACCAGTGCCATTATTTGCTCATAAATGTAGAGTAAAAGTCGCTGTTGTAAATATGACTCAAAGTAAAAAGTAGCCCTTTTAGGCCGTACTCACACTAGGTACAGTTGCCTCGAACCGGGCCAAAGCACGCTTGTCCCCCTCCCGTCTCCCCCGACGGCCCGCGCTCACACCATATCGGGCCTCGGCACGCTTATGTCATTGCTGCTGCGCTGTTCAGTGAGAAGCGCTCTCTATGGCAAGCCTTTTTAGCATTTAAATCTTTGTTCTGACTCCATAAATATATTTAGAGATATCTCTAATTATATTTTGACTAGTCATAATTATAATTCCACTACTCAGAATGAAAATTAGAGATATCTGCAATTACTATTGTACTAGTATGAAATCAGATTGGAGATATCTGCAAATATGTTATGACTAGTCATATTCCTCCATTGACTTCCATTGAAAAATATTTGCAGATATCTCCAAATGAGTTTTGACTAGTCACAATTGTAATTAGAGATATCTTTAACTGAGTTTTTATTAGTCATAATACATTTGGAGATATCTTTAATTCGTCATATTTAGAGATATTTACAAAAATATTTGAAGATATCTAATTAATTTACTAATAGTCGAATTACAGTTGTCGATATCTTGAATTGGATTTTTGACGAGTCAAAATTCATTTGGAGATATCTCTAATTACAATTGTGACTAGTCAAAACTCATTTAGAGATATCTGCAAATATTTTTCAATGGAAGTCAATGGAGGAATATGACTAGTAAGTCATAATATATTTGCAGATATCTCCAATCTGACTAGTCGAATTATAATTATGACTAGTCAAAATATAATTAGAGATATCTCTAAATATATTTATGGATAGTCAGAACAAAGGTTTAAATGTTAAAACGGCTTGCCATACGCTCTCATCCAGTAGCACAGTGGAGATTTCTCTAGTTATATCGTGTCAGTGGTTTGTTATGCAGTGACATGCAGTCAAATATTTCGCCAAACAGTCCTTTGGGATACGGTGACACGCAGTCAGATATTTCACCGGACAGATCCGCCACTTTTGGCGCTCATAAACAATCATAAAGCTCTCGTGCTGCAGGAATGAGGAGGTCTGCTGAAGGTGCAGCTGGCGTGCAGTGAGGGGTTTGCGTCTTTAATAAACTACGGCAGTTTGCGTTCACTGAACAGTAAGAATGATTATTAATCCATATCAAACAGTCCCTTAAAAGTCACGTCTCGCTTTCAGTTTCGGGATTTGCCGCGTTTTGCACTCACACACAAGCGTACCGCGCCAAAGCCCAAGTGAACCGCGCTCAGGCCCACCTCTTCCAACCGGGCCAGGGCCGACCAAGTGAACCGTGCTTGAGCCCGAATCAGCGCACTCACACTTCTCAAACGATCCGGGAAACGGGCCTGGGCACGGTACGGATGGCATAGTGTGAGTAGACCCTTAAAGTACTCAAGAGTAGTGCGAAAGGTTGATGCATTTACATGCAGTTTGAGTATGTGTGTGTGTGTAAACGTAACATTCTGTAGTGCTTTTCGTTACCGCTTAAGGTGATTTCAGTCATCATACAGTAAACATCTGTCATCTCCTCAGTGATGGTATAAAAAGTCTCTCGATCAATTCAGTTCACCTTTATTTCTATAGCATTTTACAGTGTAGATTGTGCAGCTTTACATAGAAGATCATAGTAAATTGAAACTGTAGTTAATTTTTCAGTGTTTAAGTTCAGTTCAGTTCAGTGTGGTTTAATAATCACCACTGAGAGAGTCCAAACTCTGAAGAGCAAATTCATCGATGTGCAGCTCTACAAGTCCTGAAGGAAAGTCTTATGGAACAAACTTCACCAATCCGCTTGTTAAGTGATGTCGTGTTTGTGACGTATGTAATACTGTTTCCGGGTCCAAGCCGCCATTCAGTTGAGTGGAGAAATCCTTCGTTTATGATCACGTTTTATTCCTATCACACATTAAAGTTAATTTTACATAAAGTCATAGTGTACACAACAATCTCTGGGCTTACTGCATAACAAATACCAAAAATTTAACAATTTATACAAACATAATCACTTTCTGGCCATCGGATATTAGGCATGGACGTATATATTGCGATCGTGATTTTCGAAAGCATTAAATCGCTTTGTAAACGTTTATTATTACCATTTCATGAGTCTCCCCATTCAGTTGAATAGAGCACTTGGACCCGGAAGCCGCTTCGCGTGACGTCACACTTAACAAGCGGATTGGCGAAAGTGAATAATTAAAAAACCTGCAGAGAACCCAGGCTCATTTGGGCACCACCATTTCTCCTCTGGCCAAACGTCTTGTGCAGAGCTGCAGTCTAGGCGCCGGAGGCTTGAAGACTCGTCTGTCCCTGGAGCGTCACAGGAATCAGTCTCATGCTCTCCACTCCTCCATGACCACCACAGCAGCTGCTCAGGATACGGCCTGGTCCAGGATTATGGAAACCTTGGGATCATCTCGTCGCTGGTCTTGGATCGCATCAGTGGCGCTGCATAGTCTGAGGGTCTCAGGATGAGTATCCCCAGGTGGAAATGGAGAATAAAGAGAATAATTAGCGTAGCTGCTGTTCATAGTGTTTATAAACGAGATGCAGAAACCTGTGTGGAGCACATTCATTTATCATACTGCTAAGTGATGCATTGAGTGTATGCTTTACTAAACAGATAGGGTCTTTAATCTAGTGTTGAACTGAGAGAGTGTGTCTGAGCCTCGGACATTATCAGGAAGGCTATTCTAGAGTTTAGGAGCCATAAATAAGAAGGCTCGACCTCCTTTAGTGGACTTTGCTGTTCTATGTACTACCAGAAGCCCTGAGTTTTAAGATCGTAAAGAGCGAGTTGGATTGTAGCGAGACAGAAGGTTGGTTAGATAAACAGGAGCTCGATTATTTAAAGCTTTATATGTAAGAAGCAATATTTTAAATTCAATGTGAAACTGAACAGGCAGCCGGTGTAAAGAGGACAACTCGGTAATATGCATTTGCTTAGTTTAGTGGACTTTTCATATGTGTTATGTAGTCATATGTGGTATGTTTAATTTTCTTCTGTTGAGCACAAAACAAGATACTCTTGGAAAACTCCATCAGCATTCATAGTAGGAACAATATATACTATAGAAGTCAATCGCTGCTTTTTCCTGCATTACTCAGAATATCTTCCCTTGTGCTGTTTTCCCCTTTATTTATTTTGATATTATATACATTTAATTCTTGGGTGAACTGTCCCTTTAAGAACTCTGCAAATTTATTTGGTATAAAGGGTATAAAGGGTAGACTTTTGATTTCATTTTCAGTGAAGTGTATGGTAAATCCCAATCACGTTGCAACAAGTTTTTTTTTTCTCTCCCGAAGACTCGGAATTCTTGTTTACCCTTTAAACGAAAGATTTTTTTTTTTACAGCACATTGTCAGGGTTTGCAGAAAGAAGTACTGTTATTTTGGTGATAACTCCGTGAAATGACTACTTAGGTGAAAATGTTTGAGTGAAGTGTTTGAAACGCCCTATGTAGGTGACTAGGGTTGCCAGGTTTTCACAACAAAATGAGTCCAAAAACACAAAGACTCAAAATACACCACTTTCATTCATAAAATACGTATTTCACATTAGTACATTTATACCAAAGGCTATAGTGTTATATAACTTTAATTATACACACTTTTATCAAGTCATTTAATAAAAAAAAGATTGAAAAGATTATTCCTTGGATTTACTAAAACAAGTTAAGTGGTTGCAAACAATTTCGTTGGGCTGAGTTTAAACAAAGTTGAACATTACTAACTTTAATTTGTGTTAGAATTTGTGTTTTAAATTCAACACATAGATTGTTTGCAACAAATTTGTAGACATAATTTTTGTTATCTTTTTTCAGTGCATTTCACAATAGATAAATATATGAAATATAAATTACCGTACTATATCTTTCATGTGTTAGCATTGTATTGACTCTATACACAGACAATCACGTTAACTATATATTTAGCAAAAAATTAAATAAAAAAAGTGCTTTAATTCCCCCAAAGCATCGTCCAAGAATTATTCTTGCTCTTCATCCTCCAAAAAAATAATCTGCTTTAGGGTGTTGTGTTATTATTTGGGGAAAACTCGCCAACATTTATATATTGCAAACAGGGATGGCCTATTAGAAAAAAACTGATATTGCAAATAAAAATCTGCGATATATTGCGGTGCGATATTAAGGTAATTTCATTTATACTTTGTTAAATACTAAAGCTATTAAAGTAGCTTCATTTTTCAACAATTTTTTTACCCTATAGTCATTTGACCCCTTTGAAAGTATATATTAAACAAAGTAAAAAAAAAAAAAAAAAAAAAATATATATATATATATATATATATATATATATATATATATATATATATATATATATATATATATATATATGATGTGTGTATGTGTATGCTATTGACATTATTATTTTCTCCTTTTTCCCCTGTTTGATATCAAGTAGGCTATTGTTTTTTTTTCTATATTAGCATCTGTCTACTGTTGTAATTACTTCAAGATCATGCTTGTTCGTGTAAGGCTTACTTTGTTTGTATGTTTTTTCTTAGTGTAGTAATACTTATAATTTAGAAAGCAACATATTGATCTCACTTTAGCGACTTCTGAAATAAGTTGGCAACAGTTGCGGGAAAACGGCGGACCTGGCAACCCTTTTTCTCCGGCGAGGTGTCTTTCGTTTCCTTGTTTGTAGTTTCGTTTTTGTTTCAGGCTCAGCTGTTGGTGGTGAGTCGGGACTCGGTCAGTTTTCATTCCCACCGTGTCCTCCTGGAACACCGCAGACATGTACGAGCTGGAGAAGGAGAATCTGCTGCGCTTGAGCTCTTACATCACGGCCATTATACGACCGTCACTAATAAAAACCTTCATGACGACATACCTGAAGAAAGGTGAGTTAATAAACAACACATCAACACATAATCTGCAGACATACAACCTGCAGTGTTCTCGATATCCTATTCAAAACAGTGTTATTGTTATTTAATCAAACTCTTATTGAATATTGTGCTTTATTATGGCTGAAATCGGGTTTATGTGTGACAGGACTGATTTTTATCTCATTGTGGTGATCATAAAAGTCGGATTAGCCTGAGAATCTGCGAAAACACAACACTAATTAATAAATAAACAATGACTAAATTCGGGGCTTTTAGTAGTAGCCTATTTTACATGTTATTTAAGTAAATAAAATTATCCGTTACAGTAAAAAATGTATTTATGTACAGTATTTAAGTTCCTGAAGTAGATTAACAAATCAACATAATTGTCATAGGACAGGAATATGTGTTTTTCAATAGTTTTAGGACAAGTATAATAAATAGTACACAGAAGATAGCCAAATTTTTCATTGTTGTTTTTTCTCTCTGTAGTATTATTCTGTTTCTTTGAAGGCTTTCTCTTCTAAGTGTTAATCAAGTTGAACTTTTAATGGATATCGTTGTTAAAGCGAAAAAATAATGAAGTGTCTTTCATCTGATGTTCTTCCATCGCTCTGCTTCTGTAACCAATCACACGCCCTTCTGTTGAGTTTTATAAGCGCGCTAGCCAATCAGAATCGTTCTGTTGCTCACCGCTGCAAACGCAGTTGGCTCATACTGAATTCTAGAGACAACGGCACGATATTAATGTTTAAGAGGATATGATTGTGCAATAATGTGCGTGAAAATATTGTTATGAAGTTTTGCCCTTGTTGATTCGCCAAACTATGACGTGCTGTTTCTACAAACCTGTTTTTCTACAACATTAGTAAGCATTGTTTAAATTGGACAGTAATGTTTGTTTTGTCGTAATGTTGCACTGTAATACTTTCCTTTTCCTTTCTTTATTATTTTGTTTTTTGTATTCCAATAATTACAGATCTATTCATTCATTCATTTTCCTACGGCTTAGTCCCTTATTTATTAGGGGTCGCGACAGCAGAATGAACCGCCAACTATTCCAGCATATGTTTTACACAGCAGATGCCCTTCCAGCTGCAACTAGGAAACACAAATGCAAATCAATATGCACTGGGAAACACCCGTACACACTCATTCACACACACACACACACACACACTCATACACTACGGCCAGTGTAGTTGATCAGTTCCCCTATAGCGCATGTGTTTGGACTGTGGGGGAAACCGGAGCACCCGGAGGAAATTCACGCCACCACGGGGAGAACATGCAAACTCCACACAGAAACGCCAACTGACCCAGCCGAGATGCAAACCAGTGACTTTCTTGCTGTGAGGCCACAGTGCTAACCAGTGCGCCACCATGCCGCCATTAAATATGTGTACAAAATATTATTCACAAAACAATTTCAAATTCATGCCTAATATAGTTTCTGGTGCTCAATGGTCTCATTTATTCCAAGAATGTTTTTTAATCAGCTTCAATACATTGATATGAAATATGCACAGTTCAGTAATACACACAGTTGTGCAAATACACACACCAAAACAAGCTGGATGTGTGAAACGGAGCTCTGTATAATGTGTGTTTTCCCCGATGTTGTGTTGACAGAAACAGTGGAGCGGATTATGTCCACGGAGCAGAGCTCTCCATCTGCAGCCGCTCAGATGCTGCTGGACTGCATGTGTGATCTGGAGGAGGACGGCTGGTTTCAGGCCTTTCTGGACTTCCTACTCGCTGCTGGTGATTCCCAGAAAACACACAACATTTCTCTAACATTCTCTTTTTGTGCTCTCTTGGTAAATATAAGTGCATGGTAGTGCCTAGTGTATAAGTGCATTGTACAGGGGTGTCCAAACCGGGTCCTGGAGGGCCGGTGTCCTGGAGAGTTTAGCTCCAACCGTAATCAAACACACCTGAAGCAGCTAATCAAGCTCCTAATAGATATACTACAAACATCCTGGCAGGTGTGTTGCAGCAAGTTGGAGCTAAACTATGCAGGATACTTAAATGTTTGTACAACCCTGGCATAGTGTGTAGTGTATAAGTGCATAGTAGTGTATAAGTGCTTAATGTATAAATATATAGTGCATAACGTACAGTGTGTAGTGTCACAATGCCTGTAATGTGTGTGTCGATGCAGAGTACTCCGGCCTGCACGATGCCATTAAAAACTGGAACTTCCTCGAGTTTGAGGAGCTGCATGAACACCGGAAGCTTCTGGAGAGAATCGAACCCTCAATCACCAAACACTTGAAGCCCAGAGAGCTGCTCATGCACATGAACTGCTGCCTGAACCAGAGGGAGTCTGAGGAGATTCAAGCGGTGAGATTGCAGTAAAGCACTGGGGTGCAGCACAGGTGTCTGAGCTGTGTGTTAATCAGTACCATACACACTCTCTATAAAGGTCCTCATGGGTAACTGTGCAGCGCATATTGAAACATGCAATGTTAATAGTTTTAGCATAATTAGAGAGATTATACAAAATGCATGTTTTTATTATTTAGTATAGGGTAACACTTATATGTTTCTTTATTTAACCAGAGAAAACCCCCTGAGATCAAGATCTCATTTACAAGGGTGACCTGGCCACAGGCCCGGCGCCAGGAAGTCAAAACTGAGGGGGCACTTTAAATCCATAGGGGGGCACTAGACCTGGTGACTGATTTTGATCTCTTGTTTCTTTCATTTAGGCTATTTATTCACATTTATTATTACTTTGCATTACTGCCTAAGTTACTGACCTAAGGCAGTAATATAGGCTACGTTTTAATAGTAATAACAATATGCAGTTTCGCTATTACGAATTTTTTAACGATAGTAATGCATACCGCTTATTAATGCAGACGGATGATGGCTTCAGTGCCAAACGAGTGCTTTAAATCATATATTATTCTCCTTATTTCCGTTTTATTTTAAATAACAGGCCTATGAATGTTTAAAGTTTTAGGTAAAGACGTCAAATTATGCCCACGCATGCAAGCTGACCCATGATCAGACTATTCGTAACCGGTAAATAAATATAGTGAAATCAGCTTAACCGAGTCATCCCGCTTCACGTAGCCTATTATCCAATTAACATCAGGGTTAGGGAAAAGCTAAATGTTACAATCTAATGTCATTTAAAACAATTACTTAGTTACATTTTAAGGCATTAGTGTAGCCATAAAAATACCAAAAAAGATACCAAAATTCGCAGTTATTACAGTGAAAATTGGTTAAATTTTGGCACGGGTAACACGCAACTCAACATACTGTATAACTTTTTTTTCATCATTTTAAATGTAAAAACAAAGATTTATCTTAGGCTATGATAAGTGTGCTTTTTCTGTGATATTGTAAACCATCATAAACCATTAGGTTACTAGGCCTACCCGTAATTTTATTTATTAATTATTTTATTTATTAAGCCTTTTTTAATAGCTTGTTTTTAGGTTATTTTCATTTTACGGCCATAAGCTACAAGTCAAAACAAACTCGATATGTTGTATTTTAGCTCGTTTATTTTGCCACCACACGTTGATTTTCACACAGTAATAACTCAATTCACAGATCAATCGTAGGTTTAATGATTAGTACGATAAGTAAAACTTTATTATTTTTACCAGTATTTTACAAATAAGAAGAGATCAGCCATGCTTAGTTGGAAGTATGTCAACAAATTGAAAAACTCATCGATGACTATAATAACCATCTGCTCTGTATGCGTGTCGGATCCAAGATTAGGTGAACTTCACAATAAGGAAAAACAGTAACCTTTCTCATTCTGAAAGCTTAGTCCCGTGGACGTTTCTGGAGGCCGCAAAATACGTTGCGGGAGGTACATATTTTTGCAGAATCTGCGAGAGGCCGCTGTGTGCACTTTTTCATATCTCAAATGTCTCTCATGAGTGCCGTTCACGCCTGTGCTGTTCTCGCGTGAACCCACCAGAGGTCGCTGTCGACCGACTGAATGATTGACTGGGCGACTGGCCACCCTCCTCCTTCCCTAAACCCAAACAATTTTATCAACTGACCCGCCCACCCCCTGACTTCCCCCAAACCCAACCATCGGTTTACAAAAGCCGTCCAGAAAAAGAAAAGCCCTGATTTTTACCACGTTTTCGGATTTCACCACATTCTCACCCTGTTGTTCATTCGATCATTTTATTTGTTGGATTCTGTTTTTGTCTTATCTGATTTCTGGAACCGTTCTTCCCCGGACTTGAACCCGGTTGTCGTCGTGGTCAACTCCTCTCTGGCGTCTCAAGTCCGCCGACGTACACGATGAGCTAATTGGTCAAACTGGTTGCAGCAGCCCTCCACACGGAGGATAGTGGTCAGCTGGTTGGCGCCAAAAGGAACGGTGTCACACCGCCCCGTAGCGTTCGCTTATAAAATAAAATGCAGCCATACACACCTCCTGCTACACAATTCGCGATCTCCAGAAACGTCCACGGGACTACGTTTTTCTTAGAATGAGCCCGTGTTGAAAGACAGACATTGACTGTAATGTGTGTTTACATCTTCACACCTGTACTTGTGTGTGTGATGCAGGTGGAAGCGCAGCGTGGACCGATCACCGCCAGTGAGAAGCTTGTGGACTGTCTCCTGCGCTCAGATAAATCAAACTGGTTTAAGGTGCTGAAGATGGCTCTGGACACCTGCGAATTATATGAGGCTCTCGACCTGCTGGAGACAAGTAATCCTTCATCATTCTCTGTTTACATCCCTCCATTCTCATCCTGCAGACTTGTGTTATACTGACTGATAAAAGAGTCCTATTATAACCCCTTTTACAAGATGTAAAATGCATCTCTGATAAGTGTGAACAAAGTTTTATTTGTGCTTCATCTAAAACTCCACATCTATAATCCTCTTAGTCTATGCTGACATTATTTCAAACACTCTAATGGACAGACGGCTGCTTCTCACTCAGGGCTGCTGTTTATGCTAATGAGATGGACAGATGTTTGTGGTAGTATGTGATGGTGTGTGTGTGTGTGTGTGTGTGTGTGTGTGTGTGTGTTACAGATGGAGCAGGAAAGTCAGTGCAGGACTCAGACTGCATGATGGCTGAATCCTCCACCGTGTGCTTTGAGTACCGAGAGGAGATGGAGACAGAAAACATGTCGGCGCCGGAGAGCTGCAGCCACATGAGCATCACTGAGACACCTGCTGGAGTTACAGGTAATGCACAAGTGCGCTACATACATGCATGTTTGTTTGTGAGTGCATGTCTGTACATTGTGTTGTGTGTGTGTGTGTGTGTGTGTGTTTTGTGTTCATGAATGTGTGCATTGAACTCTCTGTGACCTGTGTGTGTGGTCAGGTGACTCTGGGCGTTCAGGTGAGCGTAAGCTGAGGGAATATCAGAGAGAGCTGATGACTGCAGCCGTCAACGGACAGAACACCATCATCTGCGCTCCTACAGGTCAAAACAACAGCAACACTATTCAGCTTGTTTAGGGAAATACTCTTCTTTTTAGTAACATTTTAGTTTAAGTCACAGTTCATGCTATTCACTGCAGACTTATTAATACCTAAACCCAAATTATTAAATTAAACTCTAAACTAACTCTTTTACACTCTAAATTAACTCTATTAAACTCTAAATTAACTCTATTACACTCAAAACTAACTCTATTACACTCTAAATGACCTATTTTACACTCTAAACTAACTCTTACACTCTATACTAACTCTATTACACTCTAAAATAACTCTATTACACTCTAAACTATCTCTGTTACACTCTATACTAACTCTATTACACTCTAAATTACCTATTTTATACTCTAAACTAACTCTATTACACCCAAAACTAACTATTGCACTCTACACAACTATTTTACACTCAACACTAACTCTTACACTATACTAACTCTATTACACTCTAAACTAACTCTGTTCACTCTAAACTAACTCTTTTACACTCTAAACGAACTCTATAACACTCTACACTAATTCTTTTACACTCTACACTAACTCTTTTACACTCTATACTAACTCTGTTACACTCTAAACTAACTCTTTTACTCTCTAAACGAACTCTATAACACTACACTAACTCTTTTACACTCTACGCTAACTCTTACATTCTACACTAACTCTTTTACACTCTACGCTAACTCTTACACTCTACACTAACTCTTTTACACTCTACGCTAACTCTTTTACACTCTATACTAACTCTGTTACACTCTAAACTAACTCTATTACACTCTGTACTAACTCTTTTACTCTTTAAACTAACTCTTTTACTCTCTAAACGAACTCTATAACACTACACTAACTCTTTTACTCTCTAAACGAACTCTATAACACTACACTAACTCTTTTACACTCTACGCTAACTCTTACACTCTACACTAACTCTTTTACACTCTACACTAACTCTTTTACACTCTATACTAACTCTGTTACACTCTAAACTAACTCTATTACACTCTGTACTAACTCTTTTACTCTTTAAACTAACTCTTTTACTCTCTAAACGAACTCTATAACACTACACTAACTCTTTTACACTCTACGCTAACTCTTACACTCTACACTAACTCTTTTACACTCTACACTAACTCTTTTACACTCTATACTAACTCTGTTACACTCTAAACTAACTCTATTACACTCTGTACTAACTCTTTTACTCTTTAAACTAACTCTTTTACTCTCTAAACGAACTCTATAACACTACACTAACTCTTTTACACTCTACGCTAACTCTTACACTCTACACTAACTCTTTTACACTCTACGCTAACTCTTTTACACTCTACACTAACTCTTTTACACTCTACACTAACTCTTTTACACTCTACACTAACTCTATTACACTCTACGCTAACTCTTACACTCTACACTAACTCTTTTACACTCTACGCTAACTCTTTTACACTCTACGCTAACTCTTACACTCTACACTAACTCTTTTACACTCTACACTAACTCTTTTACACTCTACACTAACTCTTTTACACTCTACACTAACTCTTTTACACTCTACACTAACTCTTTTACACTCTACACTAACTCTTTTACACTCTACACTAACTCTTTTACACTCTACGCTAACTCTTTTACACTCTACGCTAACTCTTTTACACTCTACACTAACTCTTTTACACTCTATACTAACTCTGTTACACTCTAAACTAACTCTTTTACACTCTACGCTAACTCTTTTACACTCTAAACTAACTCTTTTACACTCTACACTAACTCTTTTACACTCTACACTAACTCTTTTACACTCTATACTAACTCTGTTACACTCTAAACGAACTCTATTACACTTTACACTAACTCTTTTACACTTTAAACTAAAAAGAATTCCAATGTATTTTTCCAAAATATGAGTTAAAATAAAATATGTCATTAAAAATCATCCCATTTGCTGAAACGCAGTAAAAGTTGTGGCCAAATTAAGCCTTGAAATCAGCCCAGAGTGTCAAAACGACCCAACAGCACAAAAGGGTTAAATACAAAGTGCAGAATGAAGTGTGCTAAAAGTGTGTGTGTGTGTGTGTGTGTGTGTGTGTGTGTGTGTGTGTTCAGGTTGTGGGAAGACTATCGTGGCGCTGGGCATCTGTGAAGAGCATTTGAAGCTACTGCGCGGACGAGCAAAGATCGCCTTCCTGGCCACTAAAGTGGACGTTTATGAGCAGCAGTACAAACTCTTCCAGGAGCACTTCAGCAGCAAAGACCCCAACATCAGGCACTGGCACACACACACACACACACACACACACACACACACACACACACACTACACATGCACATAGACACACACATGCATGCACAAGCACACACACACACATGTCACATACTGTACATACACACACATATACACATGCACAAGCTTGCACATACACATGTACCCATGCACATACACACATGCACACATACACACACATACATATATATATACTCACATTCCCACAAACACATGCACATACGCATATATACACGCACATACACATACAGACTCACATACATATTCATGTATGTGCACGCATGTGTTCTGTGAATTTGTGTTCGTGTGTGCTGTATGTGCATATGTGTGTGCATGTAGTGTGTTTATTGTGTCTCTCTCTGTGCTGCAGGGTGACGGGGATGTGTGGAGATATGGCTCTCTCAGTCCGGATGCTGATCGAGACTCATGATATTGTGGTCCTGACGGCTCAGATTCTGGTGAACGCCCTGCAGAGCGGAGAGATGGAGAACCTGCAGCTGCTGACGCTCATCCTGCTGGACGAGTGCCACAACACCACCGGCAAACACCCCTACAACAACATCATGACCCGCTACCTGGACAGCAAGCTCACCGGCAACGGCAGCCCACTGCCACAGGTGCACCACACTGCTCAATTAATACACACTGTACTAACTCTATTACACTCTAAACTAACTCTATTACACTCTGTACTAACTGTATTACACTCTAAACTAACTCTATTACACTCTAAACTAACTCTATTACACTCTAAACTAACTCTATTACACTCTAAACTAACTCTATTACACTCTGTACTAACTGTATTACACTCTAAACTAACTCTATTACACTCTAAACTAACTCTATTACACTCTAAACTAACTCTATTACACTCTAAACTAACTCTATTACACTCTACGCTAACTCTATTACACTCTAAACTAACTCTATTACACTCTAAACTAACTCTATTACACTCAACGCTAACTCTATTACACTCTAAACTAACTCTATTACACTCTACGCTAACTCTATTACACTCTACGCTAACTCTATTACACTCTAAACTAACTGTATTACACTCTAAACTAACTCTATTACACTCTAAACTAACTCTATTACACTCTACACTAACTCTATTACACTCTAAACTAACTCTATTACACTCTAAACTAACTCTATTACACTCTAAACTAACTCTATTACACTCTACACTAACTCTATTACACTCTAAACTAACTCTATTACACTCTAAACTAACTCTATTACACTCTAAACTAACTCTATTACACTCTACGCTAACTCTATTACACTCTAAACTAACTCTATTACACTCAACGCTAACTCTATTACACTCTAAACTAACTCTATTACACTCTACGCTAACTCTATTACACTCTACGCTAACTCTATTACACTCTAAACTAACTGTATTACACTCTAAACTAACTCTATTACACTCTAAACTAACTCTATTACACTCTACACTAACTCTATTACACTCTAAACTAACTCTGTTACACTCTAAACTAACTCTATTACACTCTAAACTAACTCTATTACACTCTACACTAACTCTATTACACTCTAAACTAACTCTATTACACTCTAAACTAACTCTATTACACTCTACACTAACTCTATTACACTCTAAACTAACTCTATTACACTCTAAACTAACTCTATTACACTCTAAACTAACTCTATTACACTCTAAACTAACTCTATTACACTCAACGCTAACTCTATTACACTCTAAACTAACTCTATTACACTCTAAACTAACTCTATTACACTCTAAACTAACTCTATTACACTCTAAACTAACTCTATTACACTCTAAACTAACTCTATTACACTCTAAACTAACTCTATTACACTCTACACTAACTCTATTACACTCTAAACTAACTCTATTACACTCTAAACTAACTCTATTACACTCTACACTAACTCTATTACACTCTACACTAACTCTATTACACTCTAAACTAACTCTATTACACTCTAAACTAACTCTATTACACTCAACGCTAACTCTATTACACTCTACACTAACTCTATTACACTCTAAACTAACTCTATTACACTCTAAACTAACTCTATTACACTCTAAACTATCTCTATTACACTCTAAACTAACTCTATTACACTCTACGCTAACTCTATTACACTCTAAACTAACTCTATTACACTCTAAACTAACTGTATTACACTCTAAACTAACTCTATTACACTCTAAACTAACTCTATTACACTCTACGCTAACTCTATTACACTCTAAACTAACTCTATTACACTCTAAACTAACTGTATTACACTCTAAACTAACTCTATTACACTCTAAACTAACTCTATTACACTCTACGCTAACTCTATTACACTCTAAACTAACTCTATTACACTCTAAACTAACTGTATTACACTCTAAACTAACTCTATTACACTCTGTACTAACTGTATTACACTCTAAACTAACTCTATTACACTCTAAACTAACTCTATTACACTCTAAACTAACTCTATTACACTCTAAACTAACTCTATTACACTCTACGCTAACTCTATTACACTCTAAACTAACTCTATTACACTCAACGCTAACTCTATTACACTCTAAACTAACTCTATTACACTCTAAACTAACTGTATTGGACTCTAACTCTATTACATTGTACACTAACTCTATATTATAATTAGTTTGAGGGAATACCAGAATTCAGCCTCATCCTACTGTACTCTGCTTCACTGCACTATGCTTCTGCTTCCCGCGTGTCGTTTCAGATTGTGGGCCTGACAGCATCGGTTGGCATCGGTTCCTTCAAAAACCAGATGGAGGCGGAGAACAATGTTACACAGCTGTGTGCAAACATGGACACCAGAGTCATTACCACTGTTAGCAAACACCTGGACGAGCTCAGGTCATACGTGCACACGCCTGAGAAAGGTCAGTATCTGTAGACAATATCACACACTCAAAACACTCCCTACACACTATCTAGGAGACTATAATGTACGTCTGCCATTTTGTAGGGGCATCGAAAGTGAACAACTTAATTCACCACATTCGTCCATCACTTTTCACCCACAATCTACTATACTACTTTTCACGCGTAGTAAATGCTGGTAATTGGAGTTATACCATTATGAATGTAACAAATTACCAGGGAAGGTTACTACTGTGAAGGTCTTTGCATACAGAATCTGACATTTTCAGAAGGGGGTTTCGTATTTAAGTCCAAAAAATTCATTACGCACACAAACCTCTGCACACTGAGTGCGATGTAATGTCCGAAATAATTTGAAAAACAATACATAAGGGAGCCTATGTCAAAGGTCAAAATTATTTTTTAACTTGCCAAAATTTTGGATTTGGTGTGCAATAACTTTTACTTTTAGAGAGAAAAAAGTTTAAACCCTTTAAAAAGTAATAAGTTATAGCTTGGCCCATACCAAATCTGCGCGCGCAGAATTCCGCAGATTTTCCGCAGAATTCCGCTGATTTCTGGAGATTTTTAACCCAATATTTATTCTATTTATTTACCTGAGTAAATGTGTAAATATGAATTTATTCAGTTTTTATTCAGTAATTTATTACTTTTTATTTAATATATTAAGGTTTTAGTTATGATACTCCGCTGGATACTACCAAAATAATTCCGCAGAAATCCGCAGATTTTTACCAAAATTCTCCGCAGAAATAGCAAAAAACGTCCGCAGATTCCGTCTGGCCCTATAGCTACTAGTTACTTCTCACCAATAGTAGCTGTTAGTAACTGAGTTACATCATTCTAAAAGTAACTAGTTACCAGGGCAAGTAAGTAATGTTACTTTTAGAAAGAAAAATGTCAAAACCCTTTAGAAAAAGTAATCAGTTACAGTTACTAGCTACTTTTTCGGACATAGTAACTGAAAGTAACTCAGTTACATCATTGTTACTAATTATTACCAAGGAACTAACTAATTACTTAAGTAACTAATTAACAGAGAACGTAACTGCTGTTACTTTAAAAAAAGTCAAAACATTTTAAAAGTAACTCGTTAAAGTTACTAGTTACTTATCGCCAACAGTAAATGAGGTATATCATTACAAAAGTAACTAATTGCCAGAGAAAGTAACTCTTGTTACTTTTATAAAGAAAAATGTCAAACTCTTTAAAAAGTAGTTTGCTTTAGTTACTTTTCACACATAGTAATTTTTAGTAAAATAGTTAAACCATTATAAAAGTAACTAATTACCAGGGAAAGTAACTAATGTTTCTTTAAAAGAAAAAAACGTCACTCAAAACTCAAAAGGTAGTTATAGTTACTAGTTACTTCTTACTAATAGTAACTGTTAGTAACAGAGTTCTATCTCTATTAAAGTAACTTATTACCAGAGAAAGTAACTGCTGTTCCTGTTATAGTTACTTTTTATACTTTTCACACTTAGTTATTGTTAGTAAATGAGATATATCATTATTAAAGTAACTTTATACCAAGGAAAGGAACTATCATGACTTTTAAAAAGTAAAATGTGAAAAAC